>NW_006399974.1:2321531-2325626 GCF_000299155.1 Elephantulus edwardii | reverse complement strand
CCAACTCTCTGATGCATAACAAGTGATTGCAAAGACCATGGCCTGTATCAGATGCACCTTAGTCTCCAGAGAGACACCGTTGCTCTTGAGTACTTTCGAGAGGTCCCTAACAGCAGACTTTCCCATTGCAATACGTTTTTTTATTTTCTGGCTGCTGGTGCTAAGAGTGCATCCTTTTATCCTTTCTCCATCCCTGTACCATATGTATGCCAAGCAAATTATCTGAGAAGATAGACTCTATGAAGAAGAATGTAGGATCAGGTTTGAAGGAAGGCTCATCACTATCTTGTGTCATACAAATGATCTAAGCTTATTTGCTGAAAGTGAGGAGGATTTGACATGCTTTCTGCAATAGATCAAAGAATACACTGTTCAATATGGATTGCATCTCAATGTCAACAAAACAAAAATCTCATCATTAGACCAATAAATAACCTCACAATGTTGTTGCTGCTACATGCTGTCGAGTCATAGACAACTCATAGTGACCATATGAATGAAAGACCTAAACACTTGTATAATTTTCATCATTTCTCTAAGTTCATATAATTTCCAGAAGCAAGCTATTTCAAAAGTGATGTCACTCCTGCTTCCAAGCTTGTTTTACTCGGGGTGCTCCACCAAACACTGTCCACCCTTGGTAGCCATTATCATATTTGACACCTCAGTGTCACGGTGTTCAGCATCACAGCAACCACGAGTTACCTCTGTATGGAAAGACTAGCGATGGATGGAGAAAATACTGAAATTGTCAACAACTTCATCTTGGATTCACTATCAATACCCTTGGTACTAGCTATTCAGCAGAGGAGTGGATAAGATGTCTGGCACTGGCAAAGTCTCCAGCCATGGACCTCTTCAAATTATCAAGGAGTAAAGGTGACAGTTTGAGGACTAAAGCACACCTGATTCAGATCATTGTTTTTGCAATCACTTGCTATCAGTCTAAGAATTGAACGATGAAGAGGGATGATAATGGACTGTCGAGAAAACAAATAAGTCTGTCCTGGAGAGGGTGAAACCAACTTGCTCGCTGGAAGCAGGGATTTTGAAGCACCATCTCACATACTTTGATAAAGCCTTGTTTCATGTACTTTGGGTGTCTTGCTAGGAAAGACAATTCCTTGGAAAGAAATATCATGTTTAGAAAGGTGAAGAGTTGGCAAAGGAGAGGAAGACCTTCAACACAGTGACTGCAGCAATGGGATTAAGTTTGTCAGCAATGATGATGATGGAACACGATAGGAGAAGGTTCAGGTCTGCTTTTTTTCCAAGGGTTGCTATGGAACCCTTGTATGCACTCAGCAGCTTCTAACAATATCAACAACCCACTAGAGATACACAAATAATTTCTTTTTAGACACTGAATGTTTGGGTGGACTGTTATGTAGTATTTTCATGGCACTGGTCATTGACTATTAATTCATATGTAAAGACAGGAGTCATATAATGCTTTATTTTTACAATTGAATTTAATTAGTGAAATCTGCAAATATATTTACATTCCTACAGTTGGTGAACTTTTCAAATATATACTTGAAAGAATAAAGCTGAAAATTTGCTAAACTTACCTTTCTAGATAAAATAACAACTTTAATGGTGTCTGAAGCATTTTAATTTGCCAAATTATGGATGTGTGAAAACTTGCTATTAGGTCTGAGTATTCTAGTTTTAATTTTAGATCTGGAAAAGTTTAGCAGGGAATCGTTAATATAAGCCTGTTCAAACTTGTATATGAAATCATATCTGTACAACACTTAATGGCATTGTCTACTTATAAATCCCAGTAATTTTAGTATTAGCTTTATTCAGAATAATAAAAATATGAAAATAGAAAGCCAAAAGATAGTCCTTGGTTAGACAACAGAATTTCTTGTTCACAAGGTCAAAAACATGTTTCACGTGAAATGCGTCTGGCACAATTCAGTAATCCCTGGACGAGCAGGATCACTTTTCAAGTAGATTTGTTTATGTGTTAATCTGTAAAAACAGAAGTCAAATTCTTCTAGGCATTAGAACTGAAATTGAGTGACAAGCTTGCTCAAGGCAAAGTTGATGGTGTAAAGTTGACTAGTAGAAGAAGAAGACTATTTTTCACAATATAACTTTTATGTTATGTTTTACAATGCAATGATACATTTTACAGTGATTTGTAAGCCCCACTCAAATAAAAAAAAGATTTTAAAAATCAATGAAAAAGTAATAAAACACTAAATGTAAAAGGAAATAACAACATATAAGTACTGTTGATTAAACTGTTTCTTATTTGCATTAAGAGGGAGCTCAGGTGGCCTACTGGCTAAAAGCTGCTGCTACATTCCCAAAGGCACACAGTTCAAGGCCAGCAGCTGCTCTGCAGGAGCAGGATGGACAATTTCCTCCTGTGGGATTAATTGTCTCTGAAAACCCATTGGTACACAACAACAGTATAGGTTAACAATTTTTAATAAACAAAAGAGAAACATTACTACTAATCAGTTGTAATGAGTAAATTATCCCTCAATTTTAAGGATTAAGATCAAATGTTACTCTCCATAGTGGAGTGTATTTCGTTCTTGTACGTGTTTCCTTGGGGATTTGTCTAACCCAGTTTCAAGTAAGACTATACCACAACTCTATAAACACCTAAAAAAAAAGCCTATCATAATTGTTTTGATGGCCTCTGTGCAGCCAGGAAATCAAAAGATGAATTCAATTAAGAAAACCTGCTGTCAGGGACTTCTCCAAAATGCTGATGTGCAAAGATTTCAGTCTAGAGACTAAGGTATACCTGATCCAGGCTGAGGTCTTTGCAAGTACTTTCTATGTGCATTAGAGAGCTGAACAATGAACAAGGGTGGAAGAAGAAGAATTGCTATCTTTGAGCTGTGGTGCTAGAGAAGAGTACTGAACATATCAGGGACTGCTAAGAGAACAAACAGTTCTGTCCTGGAGAAGGTGAAACCAACTTGCTCTCTAGAGGCAAGGATTTTGAAGCTCCATTTCACATACTTTAGGCATGTTTCCAGGAGACCAGTTCTTGGAGAAGGACATCATGCTTGGAAGGATGGAAGGACAGTGCAAGAGAGGAACATCCTGGATGAGATGGATTGACGCAATGACTGGGGTAAGAGGGGCAGGTGTGTCAGAGACAGTGAGATTGGCTTATGATGGGACAGAGTTCAGAGATTTTGTACATAGGGTTGCTATAAGTTGCAGTTGAATCAACGGCAGATAACAACAACAACAACAACAATATGCCTATTTATAAGTGGGTAAGAGGATACACTCAATTCTCAAGGCATGAAGTTCCAATTCACCAGCTGCTCTGAGGAAGCAGGATAAGCAATTTCCTCTCATTCAATTACATGTCTCTGAGAACCTACTGGAGGGTCAGCTTGGGATGGTTCTGACTTAATGGTATACAACAAGAACAACATGTGTATTTATATGGAGCTCTGGCTGTCTAGTGGAAAGAAGTTGCTGCAATCCCGAAGTCATGCAGTTTGAGTCCACTGGCTGCCTGGCAGGGGAAGGATGGACGATGTTTTCCGATGTCATTAACTATCTCTGAGAACCTCCTTGAGGGTCAACAATGCATGGATTCAGACTCAATGATACATAACATGCCTATATAAGATTGTTATTTTCACCACTAGCTGTATTCCACTTGACGTCCACCCATCAGAACTTCATTCATGGCAGGAAAGAATGCTACCTGGCCCTGAGTCATCCCCATATTTGGTTGTATTTCGATTGTTGTGATCCATCGTGTTTTTATTCTTTGAAAACACATCTTTAAGGATTTACTTCCTATAAAAGTTATTCAGCATCACAGTTACACATGATCCATCACCAACAATGTGATAGTTACAAAGTGATATGTTAGTCAGAAATCAGAACCAGACCTAGAAAAATACCATATACAGTATGTAGGCGTTTTTGGAATCACAGAAGCCAAGAAAGCTTAAGATACAAGCTGTCAGATCATGGGTTGGACAATGGAAGATATTTTCTGAAGGGACTTGGCAGATGAGAAGGGTTATCCTGGTGGAGGGTGGAGCTGGAAAGTAAGTGGGTCAAGGCTCCGGGCTAAGGGTGGGGTCAACACTGTAA
>NW_006399974.1:2233655-2318626 GCF_000299155.1 Elephantulus edwardii | reverse complement strand
CAACGCAGGAGGGGAAGACCCTCTATGAGATGGATTGATTCGGTGCCTGGGGTAATCGGGATGGGTGTGTCAGAGGTGGTGTGGTTGGCTCAGGATAGAGCAGGGTTTAAGGCTGTTGTGCATAGGGTCGCTATGAGTTGGAAACGACTCGATGGCACATAACAACAACAAAGTTAATACAGACTCTTGTTAAACGAAATCTTAAACTTATTGCCATCTAGTTGGAACCAACTTATAGCTGACCCTCCAGTAGAGTTTGGAGGTTGTAAGCTGAGTGAACGAGTATTCATCTTGCTCCTTTGGGGATTTGAACCACCAGAGAGGCACCACCTTGAGTTAACAGCACAACCCCCTATGGCCTAGGAATATAACATTACCTCAACTCCTAAGTGCAGAGGGTAAGACTAAGATATAAGTTTTCTGAAAATTACACCTCTAAAAATTATTAAATTTGGACTTGCTAATTGATCAATTCATGGTCCATTTCCACTATCCCATGTTCAATGGAATTCTTTTGACAATAAGCAAAATAACATATAAAACACACAGCATAGTAACATATGATCAATACATGTTTCCTATCATTTTCATGTCTTATTCTTGGTGTCAAAAATTGTGTCATTAGAGATTTATCTTCCCCTCTCTCCCCCAGAATGCTTTTGTCTTAGAATTGCCACTTATTGTTTGGAAGAGGTAGAAGATAACCTAAATACCCTAATAGAATCATGGATAATGGATGATATTAACTATCAATTGGACTATTATATGTAACTCATACTTATGTATTAAAATGGAACTGTATGAGCTGGACTCTTGCAGTGGGGGGTGTTGTATAATAATGAAAGACTTTTTTTTTTAGTTTGTCAAAGAGAAAAGTGAACAAGGGAGAGTGGTGGGCAGGGAGAAAAGTGTGCAACAATGAATGAATGGAAATTAAAAAAAAATAAAAAGAAAGTAAAAAAAAGGACTTGTATAGAAATGAAATAAACTATAGTATTGTGCTTTGAAAGTGTTATTTTACTTTAAAAAAAATATATGCAGTATTATAATGCTTTCAGAACTGAAAAAAAAACCAGTTGCTGAGACAAACTGAAAGATAATGTTAGAAACATGTTAGTAGTATTTGTCTTTAGATGATAAGAAAGAGGTTGTTTTTTGCCATCTGTTTATTCTTCTGAAATACATTTTTTTTAAAAAAGTATATTTCTTACTTTCATATTAAAAAGGGTTTTGATGATGGTCTTTATGTTGTCTTTTCTGCATTTCCACCTGTCTCTGGTAGATGAATCAGTGCCATAATCTTGCTTATATTTTACCAAGGATTCTATACTTTTTTTATCAGGACGTGTATAACCCTATATATTGTGCCTTCTTGTTTTGTGTTGATCTCTTTGCTACCTGATTGTGAGATTGTTAAGAACGGGGATGGTCTGAGCTCTCTATATAGTTACAGAACCTGGCTAATCCACAATACATGATGGCTTGATAAATTCTTAGTTAACTGAGAGATATTTTTCACAGCCAGGTTATAATTTGTACCATGATCTCCAAGAAAAGGGAGAATTAGGAAATCAGTATGTATATTTATGTATATGTGTGCATGTCAGCAGAATCAGAACTTACAAACGCTGTACTACTTATTTTCACATGTCCTCATGCAAGGTTTCATGTTTACAAATTAGAAAATTAAACTAAAACTACAGTTGAGTATTTTTGGTTTTTTTTTTTTTCACTTACATTGCCTCTTCTGAGTAATGAAGGATTACTGTGTTCAGGATGCATGCTTTTCCTTAAGAAATCTGTAAATTCTCTGAAGACAGGCAAAATGTATAGAAATTATATCAAATTAAATTTAAGTATGCTTGCCTAAAATTAAGATGTGTAGTATTTAGTTACATGAGCAGAACAAATAAAACAATTCTTGTTTATTCTTTAACTACTCTTCCAATAAACATCTCAGTTAAGAAAATGCATGCAACACACATACACGGTGCTCCTCCGTCAGTGCTCCAGGCTTCATATGTTAAACAAAGACAGACCAACCTTAAACCTTTTGATAAATATGATGCTTGTGGTAACTGCAGCATTCACTTCGTATCCCATTTCTCCAAGTTCCTGTCAGCCAGATGTCACTTGCAATGCAAACACCAGAAAAATATGAAATAATAATTTCATACATCATCTATGTGTGCATGAGCCGGTCAAACATTCAATACAAATTCAAACTGCTACTACACACAGAGCAAATATCGTCCAAATAATATTTAAAATGATTGAAAGGCTTTTGATTTGGAAGTGTATTCTCTTAAGCTAAGTGGTCCCCAAGACCATCTAGAAAATTCAATTGTTTCATTTTTAAAATGTTTTCTGCCCAAAATTATATCAAACCCTAATGTCTCAATAGAAAAACATGGGATTGGATTGCTGACTGGGCGCCTGATGTCAGAGAAAAATCTAATTTCACAATGGCATTTCCTCATACTGTCTCACCAAAATATAAAATTGATAAAATTTTAATGGATAATTTTCAGAAGCAGGACGTTAACCATTGGGAAAATATGAAGGAAAACAGCACTGTAGCCTAGGAGAATCAAAGTTAAGGCAGGCATTGAGTAGAAATATAGATATACAATGCTGTATGAAGAGCATTCTTAAAAGCTTTCTCTTATCAAAAATAGAACATCAACATTAAGAAGGCCCTTATTTTAAAAGTATTTTCATGAACATTTATTTCTATGTTTCTCTTGCCAATTCTTTTCCAGTTTGTAAAATCACAGAGGAAAAGGAATCAAACACTAAGTTACACTATACAGTTGAAGAGTGGCGATTTCTACTTATGATGTCAGCTACAAAATCATACATGTGTACCATGGCTTCAGAGAAAATACTATTAGATTCAGACCTGCCTATTTTCATTAAGGCCTTAAATACCATCTCTTTCTGCTTGCTCTTCAGTGGTGAATTTTCCTGCCTGTTGCAAGGTAAAGAAGGGTTCAATTGCCCTTGTTTTAAAGAGAGATCTCTGTGTTATACAGAAAGTAGGCTTTTGGAGAAGACAGACCTTCATATGATCTCTGTTCCTTACATCTTAGAGCTTCAGTGTTCTCATTTGATAGAATAATAATGTCTATATTCTTATTTTCTCAAAAATCTTTAGGAATAACACTTTATAAATCCAGAGCATAATGTTTAACAAAACACTGTTCCAATGTTTATGTTTGTTCTATTTTTATGTATTGCAATGAGTTGTAATACTGAGAGATATTATGGACAAAATTGTGAATGATCAAAGAAGCATCAAAAGAGAATGGAAGGAATTCACAGAATCACTGCACCAAAAAGGATTATCTGACAATGAAAGGTTTCAGGAAGTACAATATGATCAAGAGCCAGTGGTATTGAAGGAAGAAGCTTAAGCTTCACTGAAGGCACTGGACAAAAATAAAGTCCCAGAATCAATGGGATCTCCATTGGCATGCTTAACAGGTGAAGTCCTGGGCATGCTTCTCAGTCTATGCCAGGGCATTTGGAGGAGAACTGCTTGGTGGATTGACTGGAGGAGATTCATATTTGTTCACCTTCCCAAGAAAAGTGACCCAATATGCTGTGTAAAGTATAGAACAATATCATTAATATCACATGCAAGCAAAATATTTCTGAAGATCATTCAAAAATGGCTAGAATATTCAAAACAATACATTAATAGAGTTGTTAGAAACTCAAACTGAGTTTAGAGGAGGCTGTAGCTTGAGCGATATCATTGCTGATGTCAGATGATTCTAGCCGAAAGCAGAAAATACCAGAATAATGTTCATTTGTTTTATTGATGATGAAAAGGAATTTGATTATGTGGATCATAACAAATTATGGTTAGCAGGAATCCCAGAACACTCAGTTATGCTCATACAAAACCCATATCTAGACGAAGAAGCTTTTATCTGCACAAAGCAGAGAACACTGCATGGTTTAACATCAGGAAAGGAGTATGTCAGGGTCATATCCTTTCTCCATACTTATCTAATCCGTACTCTGAGCAAATCATTTGAGAAATTGGCCTTTATGAAGAAAGAATATGGCATCAGGATGTGATTTACAATCTACATTATGCACATGACAACATTGTTTACTGAAATGGAGGACTGGAAGTGCTTAATGAAGAAAATAAAAGACTACAGCCTTCAATATGAGTTTTACATCTTGACATCAAGAAGACAAAAAATCTTCACCACTGTGTAGATAAGCAACATCATCATGGTGAAAAAATTGAAATTGTCAATGATTTCATCTTATTAGGATTCATAATGAACCACTTTGATACTAGCAGTCAGGAGATCAGGACAGTATTGAATTGAACAAATTGCTATCTGGGACCTCTAGAAAATACTTAAGAGCAATGATGCTAATTTGAAGACTGAGGTGTGCCTGATTCATGCAATGATCTTCCCCCCCCCCCCTTTACGCTATGGTATTTTAAATAACTTGTTATGCATCTGAGAGTTGGATGATGAATAAGGTTTATAAGAGAAAAACACACACTTTTGAGCTGTGTTGGAAAAGAATATTGAATATTCTGTGGGTTGTCAGAAGAACAAATACATATGTCTTGGAAACAGTAAATCTAGATTCTTCTTAAAGGCAAAGATGATGAAACTTCTTGTCATATATTTTGGGCCATGTGGCTACGAGAGGCTATTCCTTGAAAAGAGATATCATGCTTGGAAAGGCGAAGCATCAGTGAAAGAGGGCAAGAATCTCAATGAGATGGACGACACAATGACTGCACTCATAGGATCAAGTGTGTCAGAGATGATGAGGATGGCACCGGATAGGACAGGGTTCAGATCACTTGTTCATAGGGATACTGTGAGTTGTACTCGATGCGATGACGCCTGCATCAATGACAAAATTTTTTATGAAAGTCTAAAAATTTCATCTTGCCCAGATCAACAATCAACACCTTTGACACCTTCAATCAGGAAGTCAAAGATAAGTTGTACTGATAAAATCTGCTATCAAATACCTCTCCAGATTGCTAAAGAGCAATAATGTCAGTCTAAAGACTAAAATGTGTCAGATCCAAGCCACAGTTTTCTCAAATGCTTGCTATGCATTTGAAAGCTGGATGATGACAAAAGATTACAGCAGAAGAATCAATGCCTTTGAGTAGTGATGCTGCAGAAAAGTATTGAACATACCATGGACTGCCAAGAGGAGAGAAAGATCTGCCCTGGAAAGGATGAAACCAGCTTGCTCCTTGGAGGCTAGGATTTTGAAACTCAGTCTCAAATACTTTGGACATTTTGTCAGAAAGATCCAGGCCTTGGAGAAGTACATCATGGTTGGAAGGGTGGATAGGAAGCACAGGAGAGGAAGACCCTAGGTGAGATTGAGTTACACCTCGACTGTGGCAATGAAATCAGAAGTGTCAGAGATAGTGAAGTTGCCTCAGGCTAGGGCTAGCCTCAGTTCAAGGCCATTGTTCATAAGGCTGTTATGAGTTGTAGTTGACTTAATGGCACATACAAACAAGAGCAACAGTACTAGCTAAGGTAACCACTGGGAGTTGAGCTGCTAAGTCAAAGACAATGCCTCCCTGGTAGTTCAAATCCATTAGCCACTCTACAGGAGAAAGATGGATGGATACTCTTTTACTATCCAATTAACTTACTGCCTCCAGAATTCCACTGGAGGCTTGATAGTGAGTCATTTCTGATTCAAAGACAGTGAGTTGGGGTATTGTTTTATTTTGCCATTGTTTTGATCTTTCAGGACCATCTTCACACATACTGGCAGCTTTGGAACTTTGGTTTTCACATAATGAACTGAGACATGAAAGGGGTTGACGTCTCACTGGACAGATAGACTAAGATCAACCAGGTCACTAGTAGGGTTAAGTTCTGAGACATCAAGACCAGGGTGAAACCCTGAAAGACATTGTTGAATCTAAAGTTGTGGACACAAGATATTAGAAATACTCCAAAGAGACTGATTCTGAACTTCTCCAAGAAGGGCTCTTAGGTGTCACTCAGCATGAACGTCCATTCCTCTCACCTGACTCCACCCACCCATAATACTATCTATGAGCTATCTCACCATTGACTCTAGATTTTAAAGCAGCGCCAACTGTAACATTGAAGTTCTCATTTAAGAACTAAAGGCTCACTAGCAACTTAAGCAAATTTTCTCTCCTCTCTCACCCATATTTTCCTCTCTCTTGCATGTTTCTGTGTGAACACACCATGTTCACTAGCCATCTCAGCAATTCCCCCTTTCTTCTCTATCCCCCAGTACATGGTTTGGGGTCAGGTGTGTCCCTTGTTAATATTTAGGATTGTACATAGAAGTTAGCATTTTCTTTGGAAGCAACTTATTTAAACAACATTGACTTTGTTTGCTAGAATGAAGAAACTATTGTGGTATAACTGTGGATGGCAGTGGCTCAGAGTCCAACTCTGCCATTAGTTACCATCATTTACCTAAATTTCTTTAGGTCATTCTTTCTTCATTTCCTCAATTATAAAATGGGAGTAGTAATTTTTATGCCTTAAGATTGTTATAAGCAAAGCTGCCAAATAAAATACAGGATGCCCAGTTAAGTCTTAATTTCAGATGAACAAAGACTACTTTTTAATGTAATTATAGTCTAAATATTACATAGGACCTGCTTATACTAAAAAGTTATTCACTGTTTATCTAAAAGTCACATTAAACTAGAGGTCCTGCATTTTTATTGCTAAATACAGAAGTTTTTTAGTGCAAACCATGGCAACCCTAATTATAAAGACTAAATGAAATAATACATTGTAAAGCCACGCGCTTAGCACCCAATGGTAGTAGGTGCTCATTAAGTATAATCCCATTTCCTTTCTCCCTCATGGGCCTGTTGTGCGATTAAATGCTTGGCACATAGTAGAGGCTCAATAAATTTTATTTGCCTTTCCTCTCAACACTCAGCTTCAGAAGATTCTGTATACAACAATGGAGGCAAAATCTCTACTACTTGAACACTTCTCTAGGGTTTGATTCTTTTTCCCCTTTCTTTCATGAGATCTTTTTATGGCTAAAATTTTAGGGTGTGTAATGGCCTAAAATCTGTGACTATCAATTCTTCTCATTTAATGGAAATTTGGCCTGCAAAATAAAAAAAATCACTCTGAATGTAATTGCCCTGTTATGAGCAGCTGTGAACTAGGCTCTGGGCATATAGTGACCTGGTGGAAAGTAATACAGCTGTCCCAAAGATGATTAGTCCCATGACCTTTTTTTTTTTTATCTATTTGCTGCAAAAAAATCTTTAAATTAGGACCTCATAAAGTGCCCAAACAACACGCTAAACAAGAGAAAGATTTCCCAAAAAATGATAGAACTAGGATACCTGTTGAGTGAAAAAGTTGCTACGTAAGCTGTGCTATAAAAGCTTGTGAACAGCTCTATAAAATTCTCCTTGCTGCCACAGGCTCTCATCACCCCACAAGTCAGCTCTTCCGGACACTCTTATTCATCTGGCCAGAAAAGCTTTCATCTGCAACTATTGCCAAATACCCTCCTGGGGTGGCCAGGCATGAACTTGGCTGCCTACAAAAGATAGAGGGAAGGGTTTTTAAGGATATTTTTTTTTATTCCTTACAAGCTCAGTGTTATCCTTCTCTGAGAAGCCAGAGATAGTACATAGGATATGATTCAACGGAAAACCTTTGTATGAGAAAATGGCTCTTTCACCGTGGTCTATCTGAGGATCAACACATTTGGAGTCCGTCTGACCCACATTCTAGGGCTACAGCTGGCTGCAGACTGTGGCCTGAAAGACATTTCCTTCTGCCCCAGCTCTGGGATGAAAAAAAATGTCAGCATCTAAAAAACAATTAGGAGCTAAAACGTATGAATATTTCTAGATGACACACTGAACTTTTCCACCGAATCATGGCTCTGCTGACAGCAGAAAGCAGGTACCGTCCACTTCCTTCGGCTCACATGTCATGTAAACATGAGGCCACCATATTCTGCAACAGCTGCAGCTTCTGGGTGGTCCAGTGGGGAAGTTCCAAGCAGATTGAAGCTCCGTCCTGTAGTCTGGTGGTCACACAGTTAAAGCACACATCTGTGGGAGAGAGCAAAGGCATGTAAGCTCTCCCAGTTCCAGTCTCGGGTGGAAAATCAAAGTCAAGTCTGACTTCCCGGAGAAAGTCGGTTCTCCAAAATTCAAAACAAAAGAGAACAAGACAAACCCCTAGAAGCAAACAGTAGGTGGGTTTTTCTTTTTTCTTCCTGGTGAACAATTCCTGGTAGGAAGATTACTTGGCTCTACTTTCCCCTTCTCCTTGGACATAGAAAAGTAGTTTAATTATGAATGCATGCTAATTTATTAGTATTATTGCAGTATAGTTTATGATACTGGATGACTTACCTATTAGCTGAATGATCAGTGGTTTGAACCCACCTAGAGACAAGAATCCATGGCCACATAATTTGACAATTTGAATCCATTCCTTGGGAGGAAAATGAGCAGTTCCCTCATATAAAGATTTACAGTCTTGGAAACTCTATTGAGGGTCCCTATGAGTTTGACTTGATCCAGTGATGGTTGGTTGTGTTAGGTACCTTAGAAGACAAGACTGTCAAGGTACATCCAAAAAGTAATAGCCTCAAAAATTTTATGGCATAGATCTACTATGCATGCGTAGAGCCACTGTGAGTTGGGTCACCTCCACAGCAACTAATAACAACAATTAATGTGTAACTATATGGAACTTTTTGCATCTCTCCTTAGATAAACCAGCAAAATACTGGATTGAAATTCCACCTTCACTGTTTTTTAGCTGGGTGAGTTTGATACACAATAAAATCTGCCTGGATATTGTTTCCTTTCCTTCTGTGTCATCTTTTTCAGCATAAATGGTTGGCTAAAACAGAGAAATAATATGAGTAAGAAAAAGTGTATAACAGAATGTCTTAGTTGTTTACGTCTTATACTGGCATGTCCTTTTTTCCATGTTCTATGTTCAAAGCAAATTCTTGTACAGTGGAATACGTGGTCACTTAGCAATATCAGTACTCCTTCATCTCATTTCCTAGACAATTTATTCATTCCTCACTACTTAAATCTTTTATAAAACAGGTACCTTACAATTCTATGTTCATAGGCTATGTTGATGCTATATGTGAATAGAACAGTAAGAAAAGATGAATGCTCATGATAGTTGTATCTTGTCTACTCATTCTCCATTCAAACGTCCCCTTGACATTCTCTTCTAAAACACAGATTAAAAGATACTAATTCTGGTGGCCTAGTGGCAAGAAGCTGCACTGCAATCCCAGAGGTAATAGGTTCAAATCCACCAGATGCTGTGCTGGAGAAGGAGAGACATTCTCCTCCTGTACCAGTCAGATCCAATTTGATGGTACACACACACACACACACACACACAAATTAATAAAAAAAAAATTAAAATACTTTAAAAAGATAATCATTCCAATGTGGTAACAGCAGAGAATTAGACCAACTGTGAGATCCAGTTCAACTCTCTAAGTTATATAGCCATAGCCCTACCTCATATATCACCAGATGCATGATGGGATTTACTAAACCCATGAATTTATGAGTAGTAATAATTTTTAGCCCATGTTTACTTGTTAAAATTATCTTACAAATGAGTAATCTATTAATTATGATTTCTTTTTTTTCATTCTTCATATCTATTAATGACCCCTGGTTCTGCTAACCAAAAGGATAGTAGTTCAAATCTACTAGTTACTCCATAGGCAAACTAAGGATAATATTCTTCTCTCATAAAGACTTATAACCTCAGAAGCCAATCGAGGATCACTATCTACTGGAATAAGGCTCTTCTTGATTTGGTGGCAATTTGTTTCTTTTTCTATCACAAGTATACTCAAACTATTTCCTCTGAATCTTTCCCTGATACAGTCCTTCTTTGTTATTATAGAGCTTGATCCAACCCACTGCTGGAGAAGAAAGTTGTTATTGTTGTTATGTGCTGCTGAGTTGACTATGACTCACCGAGACCATGTGAACAATAGCCCTTAATCTGCTCTATCCTAAACCAATCTCACCTTCTTTGACATACCTGTCCCCATTGCCATAGTCACTATGTCAATTTGTCTCATTTAGGATCTTCCTCTCCTGTGCTATTCCTCTACCCTTCCAAGCATAATGTCCTTCTCCAAGGACTGGTCCTTTCTGGCAATGGGCCCTAAATATGTGAGACAAAGTTTCAAAATCCCTGCTTTCCAAGGGGCAACCTGGATTTACCCTCTCCAGGACAGACTCATTTGTTCTCTGGGTAGCCCATATTACATTCAATATTTTTCTCCAGGACCACAACCCAAAAGTATTGATTTTTCTTTTGTCATCTTTAGTCATGGTGCAGCTCTCAATTGATGCAACTGATGCATAGTAAGTAATTGAGAAGACCATGGCCTAGATCAGGTGCACCTTAGTCTCTTGACTGACACTATTGCTCTTTACCTTAAATCAAAATGTATTCTTTTTGCTGATGTGCAAAGACCATGTGTGTTTATGCTAGTCATTTTTTCATATATCAGTTTTCATAGTAAAGCCTAAGTATTTGTGTGTAGAGAATTTGAGTCTTAAACACACAGTTATTTTATGCTCCATGACTGTGGATGTTCAGATTGCTTTGCCACAGAAATTATACGTGGAGGTGGTAGCAGCATCCTTTAACCCTTTGAATTGAGGTAAAATAGTGGCCTCCCTTTTTCAATCCCTTTATTAGTTTACCAGGGTAAGAAAGAGTCAGAAGTTATTTCCCAGACTAAAAATCTCAACCAGAACCAGCTCTTTTCTCGTTCTCCCATTTAGCAGCTGGTGGATTTGAACAAAAAACTTTTCAGTTAGCTGCTTACCACATAACACACTGTGCCACTCAGAGTGGCCCCAAATTGGAGAAATTGCATAGTTTTGCATGTGTAATAAGACTAAGACCTGCAGTATTAAGAGTGACAGCCAAAGAAGCCAAAATATGTACCCAGATCAAGGATATGAGCACAGAACCACATAAAGGAAACCAAACAAGGGGAATTATGATCCAGACTGATGCTCAGATAGTCAGCAAAAGGAATAATGTATTGTGATTGGTTTAGGACAACATAGTGTAAGTTGTTCAGCTGAATTTAAAGATATGGCTAGAACACGTTAGAAATATGACCAAGAATATGTTAGTCTGATCACAGGGTGGTTTTTTTTGTGTGTGGGGTTTTTTTTTGTTGTTGTTCTTTTTTTTCTTCTAAAAATGCATGCTTTGTGAGATAAGCAGGTTTGTGGAAATGGAAGCAGGAATAAAAATCAGAGAGTGCTATTCCAGTACTCCCCAGTGAGTGTGGGAGGAGGACTTGGAAGACGTCTAAGGAGGTATCCAAGGGCTGCCATAACAGACAAAGCATGAGGAGATGACTATTTGAGGACCAAAAATCTATTGTCTCTATGTTCTGGGAACTGGAAGTCCAAATTCAGGGTTTGTCTTTAAGGTTAGGTCCTTCTTTGTTAATTTCAGCCTGCAATCTTTGGAGCTCCTAAACTTGTACATCATCGGCCTCCCTTGTCATCAGAGAGTGTCTG
The DNA here is from genome assembly GCF_000299155.1 of Elephantulus edwardii. Lineage (NCBI taxonomy): Eukaryota > Metazoa > Chordata > Mammalia > Macroscelidea > Macroscelididae > Elephantulus > Elephantulus edwardii. The sequence goes on along the minus strand of NW_006399974.1, from coordinate 2,307,030 downwards.
TCTTCCCCTTGTGTCTGCGTGCATGTCTCTGTCTACGCTGCTCTCTTTATAACTCAGATGTAATTAAGTTTAGTATCAACCCTACACGAGTATAGCCTCAACTAATTGATTATACCACATAATATTGCATTATGGAAGGTGATTCGATTATCTTCTATTTGATTATATCCACAGGTATAAATCCAGTGCTGTCAAGTTGATTTCAACTCATAGAGACCTTATAGGTAGACAGGATTTTAACACAGATTTTGGACATATTTTTGAACACATAGTTAGGTCAACCCACAACCTTGGAATGATGTAAAAATCTATGTAATTAAGCCAAAGAGGCACAGAATTAGCTTGGATACATGAAAGGAAAAAGAAAAAGAAAAGAGAAAGATGAGACAAAGCAAGAGTGAGGAGGAGAGAAAGAGCCAGCATTTGTGCAGATTCTTTGGTGTTTTAATGCACAAGCCACACACATTCCCCCCCCCCTTAGTATTTGGCTGATAAAATCTTATTTTAGTCCATGATTGGAAAGCCAAAAGACAAATACTTAATTTAAATACATTGACATCTTTCCTAAAGGTACCCCACCTTAGAATGAGGAATAAGAGAAAGAAGGAAAGATAGAAAATGAAGGGGAAGAATATTGATAGGTCACCAATCTATTTCCTATCAAAAATAACTTGAGCTGTTGAGAGAGCAGACAGATTCTGTGGTAAGTTTGCCAGACAAAACATAGAGGAGTTGACTTGCTCTGATCCTCAGGGAAGCGACGACTCTGAAAGCCCAACTAACAAAGGCAAGAAAGATCTTCTTTGTAAAACATCTCCAAGGGCCTATGGTTTCTGTGTTCATCAAGAATCCCCGAAATCCTAGAAATTTGGAGGTAGTCAGAATTGATTTAATCCTTTTGACTATAAATCTCATTTCTGAAAATGATTAACAGAGGCAGAGACATAAATGGTAAAGTCTCGATCAGGGAAAATGCTGTCAGCGTATCATCTAGATAGATTAGAAAATGAACGTTCAGGTTTCTGTGAAGGAAGACTAATGACATTAAGTCAAGATGAAATAGAAAGGAGCATCGCACAGGCTCAAAAATCATAAACCATGAGCTCACCCTGACAGAAGACCCTCAGCAACTTTCTGAACTGGAAAATTATCAGGAGTGCAGCCTGAGAGGATTTCTGCATCCTCCTTCAAAGTCCCTGGCTTGGTTGGGGTAGGTTCTGAAGTTCTGGGAATTGCTTTGCCAAGGTTCTGACATTTGTATAAAAGTAAGATCTTTCAGCCTACAACTTTCAGTGCAATCATTTGCACACTCAGAAACAAGAAAATGAGGAGTTGGCTCACTAAAACAATAAATAAACATTTAAGATCCGTCTACACTGTGTAACCATCTGATTTTCAAAGTGTCATAATTTTGCTGCCTCTCAGAAATAAGGCAGAGCTGTTGCCTTGAAATCAGTGGTGGCTGAGACCAACATCCTTTGTTTAAGTTAAGATCAAATAGTGAAGCAAGTATATAAATTCCTGCCAAGGAAAGCTAAAGCAGGCAATCTGTTCTGTTTGGTAGTGGGAGCAGCCCGGTACATCTGCTTCACATGTGGAATATAACTTGATTATTTAACATGTGTCTTCATTGGACACGCATACACACACATATACACTTTTACAAACACATACACACACGCACACAAGCCCATATATCGCCATTTTTTAGGATAAACCAGGAAGATAAGATAATCTCAATTCCAGATATCAGTTTATGAGAGGTTCTCTAACAGAATAAATCTAGTGTACCCTAATACATTCTCTTTAAGTTGGTCCTTCCTCTTTCATTGACATTTTAATGCTCCACTGGAAATACCTCCCATCATCTTAAAAGGTGGACTTCCTGCAAATGAACTGTAAGCCTTTTTGAGTGTGGGGAGCACTGGAGGCCTTGACCTTCGATGGTAAGGTTTGGCCCCCACGCCGCTCTGCCCCTGGCCAGGCTAGAAATGGTCTCCAAGCTTCATAACACATAACTAATTTTTATGAGAAATAGGTCTATAAACCTAAAATTCAAGGTGAATCTCTATTCAATTTCAGAGCTGAAATGGTCCCATTCAAAAAACTTCACAACTCCCCTCTCATTATTGTTATAGCATTGGGAGATAAAAATGTACTGTTCTTCACTTCAGGTTTTTTTTTTAAATGCAATATTCAATAGATAGGTGGATAGTTAGGTGGGTAGGTAGATACTTGCTGTTCAATCCTAATGTTTCTGACTGAAAATTTTAAGGTCATTGTCTCCCTTCTGACACCTCTTACTACATCAACATCACATTATATCATTATAGACTCATGAAGCAATGTACTTTTACATTCTGCCAGATAATGACTCTTTTGTATTTCAGTTTTTATCATAATATAAATCTTGAATTGCAATTTGCATATCTTTTGTTTAGAAAAAGAGATCCCTATTTAAGACTTTGTCATTTTAATACATAGGCCTTAAAGTGGCTCCTTTAAAAAAAAAAAAAAGAAATGCACCAAAATATTCCAATTTATTCTTCAACTCAATCTGATTCTACCTCTGCTGCTGCATTAATAAATTAGCAAGTGTCCTGAACAATACAATCCCAACAATGATGGCTCATCTACTTAGTTCTCTGTGTCAGTGGATTTCTGCCTGCTCAGAGGCCAACAACAGATTTCGTAACTATACTTTAGCCTATGCGTGAGCGCGCGCGCGCGCGCGCACACACACACACACACACACACACACACACACATCTCACATATATGCATATATATCTTGCACGTACACACAAAGAATGATATATATATGTACATACAGAAATATACATACAGGTATCTATTTGTTATGGTTGTTGCTGTGTAGTGTAGAGTCAGAACTGACCCTCTGGCAGTTTTCAGAGGCAGGTAATTACCCCTCCTTCTCACTCTGAGCAGCGGGTGGCCTCCAAAGACATGCCTTTGGAATTGCAGTACAGCTTCTTGCCACCAGGCCACTAGAGCTCCCTAATGTATTCACTTATAAAATGATTTCTTAAGAAGAGTATACTCTCTGCTTATCAACTCTGTTCCCTTTCTCTCCTTTGATCCTTCCTCCATGAAGCCAGATAGAAACCTACCACTGTGACAGAAATAAGATAGATTTGAAGGACCCTCTAAGGGACAGAGTATGAGCAGAATCAATTCAGGTCTATACACCAGGTAGAGAGCTATTGGAGGGCTGAAGTATCTAATATCCTGATGCCTGCTACGATGGTTAGCTCATGTTCTGTACTAAAGAGTTATTAAATGAATGCAAGAAAGAATGAAATGGACTGTAGTACTTTTCTCTCCTTCCTCTCCAAGTCTGTCACCAAATTACAGCGTTTACACACTAGCTTCTACTCTCAGGAAGAAGAGGATGTCTATCCTTCCTCTTATATGACCCATAGCATTGCTTATCTGACTTGGCTTTCCTTTTGCCTGGTCCATTCTAAGAAGTTTGCACTCTTGGTTTGTGAATGTAGATGGACAGGACAGCTGTGGGAAAGTTTCTTTCTTTTCTTTTTTTTTTTAAAAATCCCACCTTTTTACAAAATATGCTTAATCCTATGCTTTCTAATGTCCCCCAGATACAACTGAACCAATTGCTTAGGTTGAGAGAGCAACAACCAGCTGCTAAAATAGGAGTCAATGGAGTGTGGCAGTGTGAAGTGGAACTGGGGAACTGCACAAACACAAAATTTAACTCCCAGCTCTTCCATTTACTGGCTGTTTTAATTCCAGTAAGTAATTTAATTTTCTAGGCCTCAACATCCTCATTTGTAAAATGGGAATAATAATGTCAGCTCTGTGGGATTGCTGTGAGGATCAGATGTGATAGTGTATGAGAAATATTTAGCCCTTATTATGTATGGAGTGTGTTTATTCCAGTGTTTCCACCCTCTCTTCAAAACCTTAATTATTTTAGATGATTTTTTTTCCTGGGGAAAAGGAAATTTCAAACACAGCTTCACATTATGCCCAGAAAGGTCAATAAACCAGAGGGTAGTAGACCAATAGCTAGAGAAGAAAATCAAAACCTGTAATTTCAGGCAACAACCCTCCTTCTCAGCTCTTCAGTTATCTCCAGACCTTCCTCTATGGTTAGGACATGCCCCCTAGACACTCCAAAAAGTCCTCATTTAGCCAACCTGGCTGACAGTGACCCTGTGGTGAGCTTTGCAATCCCCAGTAAACATAGGCAATTAAGCCCCTAAAAAGCTCTTAGGCTTATTGCCCAGTAAACTCACAATGAATAGCAACCTTAATAAATGTTATAAATCTCACCTCTGAGCCAACAGGAAATTCAAACTTTTGCATGTGTGGGAGCCAAAGTGCTGCTGAAACAAAAGGGAGGTGTGCGGACAAGGAGAACATTGTACTCTACTCCTTTCGCCTGGCAGCATCAAGTGCCCCAGGCCTGGGAAAGGCCTTTAACTGTGTTTTGTGAGGCAGTTCTTGCGCCACCTCACTCCTCCCCTCTTTCACCTGTCTTAACTCTTTCTTATCCCAGGGGCAGGTAATTACCCCATCCGAGTGATCCGAGAAGCAATCTTTCCACACACATCTACTGATTGGAACAAACTATTGGAATATTCAATGGAGCCACATTATAGAAGAATTGCTTTTTATGTGTCAATGTTTCAGTCAGAAACAATTTCAGAAACTTAATTAAATCCTAAAACTAAAACTTAACCTCCATGATATTAAAATGAAAGGGAAAAAAAGTAAGGTAAGTATCAAAGAAGAGAAATCACTGGATATTTTGATCCACACCCTCACAAAAGGGTGTTAGTTTTAATAAACAGTCACAATTTGGGGCTGTTATGAACCATAAAGCACTCTCCTGGCCATGTTTCCAATTTCCTCTCCTGCCTTTACTGCTGTTATATTAAGCTCTGTGGTGAGGCAAAATGTTTATTAAAAAAGGTGAGGAGAGCAATATTCCAGATTAGATTATTTCACCTGCTCTAACTGTTCACGAGCCAATCAGAGCACCTCGCCATGGGTTTAGAAGCAGCAACCTTCCCATCTCTGGTGCTTGTTTGAGGAAGGTTTCACCCTGTGGTTATAAAAAGGAATGCCGATTAGGCCTTTTTAATTACTGACTGTAACTGAACATGAAATACATTTCCCAGTCACAGAGAGGGTCAAATGAACGCATCTACAGCCTCCTCCATAATGGAGATAATTACACTGGGATTGAGAAAAGTCCTTGGGAGCCCTCAGTGATGAGGATACTGTGAACAGTCTTGGGAGAAAGACTCCTTCATTTGATGGGGGGATTAGGGTGGCTGTGCCTTTGAGAATGTTTTATATGGCGAAACACAATACAAAAATAATTTCTCTTTAAAGAGTCAATTTATATAGCACATTTTGGTACAAAAATGAGAGATCATAAAAATAGAACTATTCTAATACAAAGTGGGAAAATTTTACCTAAAATTTTACCTACATTTACCTGGGACACAGTGAAGTCCTTACATAGCAAAATCCCATTAAAGTACCACATTTTTCTGCCCTCTTGGGCATCCTTTTAACACAATAGGCTTTCTTCTAATAAATCCCTAGGGTCTTCCAAATCCTTTAATTGTTTCTGGAATTCCTCTAATTATGGGAGTTTCTGAAAAGTACTTTTACTTATTGAATGAATTGTTTCTATTCCCTAGCGTTAACACTGTTCCTTTATATTCATTCCTTCTTTTTGCTCATATTGGTAGGTAGATGTTGTATCTATTCCAAATCAGTATTATAAGATTTTGTTGAATCTGGTTATTAAGGCTCACAATGCACTACTTTGACCTGTGACATGACTAGATCTGCATAATACTAAGCTGTTCTATAGAACTTATTTTAGAAACATGAGGTGTTTTTAATTCTTTATGTAAGACTTCCTTGTATATTACTCCACAGCCTCCAGTGCATATATATAAGACTTGGTGATATATAGCCCAATACACACCATAGATTTAAGCCACATATACAATTTTAAATATTTTAGCAGTAAATTTTTTAGAATGGAAAAAACTCAGGTGAAATTAATTTTAATTTATTTAACCTTGAATTCAAATACACTTCCATCCTCATATGTAAGCTAGGTATAATATTTATTGAGATATACATCCTACTTTTCTTACTATCCTTGAAGTTTCATAGTAAGTCATACTAACAGTTCATCTAAATTTATACAAGCTTTGTTCTTCTAAGTGGAATAGCATTGGTCTATCCATTTGCTATACAGAGGTAACTCTTGGTTGCTGTGACGCTGAACACTGTGACACTGATGTGTCAAACGCGATAATGGTTACCCATGGTGGACAGTGTTTGGTGGAACTCCCTGATCAAAACAAGCTTGGGAGCAGGAGTGGCATCCACTTCTGAAACAGCTTGCCTCAAGAAACTCTATTAACTTGGAGAAATGATGAAAATGATACAAGTGTTCAGGTCTTTCATTCATAGGGTCGCAATGAGTCATCTACGATTTGAAGGTGCTTAACAACAACAACAATAATATCTCAAGTACTCAAAAACCTACTCTGGCTGTCATATTAGATAGCCCAGTTCAAGATTCTCAAATTTTCCAAATCTTTAAGGAGTTTGTCTAATTTTATCTTTTCTTCTATTAGCCTGGGTGTGTGTTCATTCATGCTACCATTTTCTTACCAAATGCATCTGCTTTGAAACCTTACACGCTCTAAAGGTCTGAGTAATTCCAGGCACCTATCCCATAACCACATATCCTTGTGATTTCCAGAACTATGAACCTGATACTTTTCAGTGTTTACTCTGAGAACATGAAGTACTCATCTTTTAATATATTAGTTTCCTTCACGTGTTTTCACAGAGGTGCCAATCTGCACATGAAAACCACCACCAAGAGGAAAAGCTCCTAAGATTTAATGCAAGAAAAGAAAAACCACCACATTTCATAATTAGGATTTTTACAGAGACGTTGCACCAGTCCCTCCACCTTGCTGACCCCTCACAGTTCTGGCCCCTGCAGCACAGTCTCTCACGCCATGGCTTGCTCTGCACTGAATCCTGTACTGCCCACACTCCCCTTGCTCTTCTGCTACATGTTCATTCTGACAGGCTGTCACCACAAGTAAGTAACTCAACACTGTCTTCACCTTGAGATAATCAAGACCTCTTGGAGAAGCTTTTACGTACAAACATTACAACATACATGAAATTCCAAAAACATATGTTTTCTCCTTGTTCTTACCACCCTCAACCGTGTCGCTATGACAAAGGTATAAAAAAGTACTTTTGTAATTATTTTCCTAGAAGAGGCTTTTTATAATCCACTACCACAATCTTCACAATCCTGGTCAATGTGAATGAGTGTGTTCTCCACTTTTATATAGTTAAAGTGCCTGTGAGATGCAGAAAATGAATAATGAGGTGAAGGACTTGTCAGCTGGTAAGAAAAAGAACTTTGAGGGCATCTCATTTTCAACAGTCTACTCTCAGGGGTGAAAAAGTCTAGAATTCTAAATTATAAAATACTCTAATATTGTATCAAGCTCGCATAACATTTGTGGCCTTGTTATTTCAGAAGCCTACTCACCGACAGAGGGAGCTCTGATGGCATAGTGGTAAGGTGCTGGGTTGCCAACTCAGACACTTGGTTCAAATCTACCAGCTGTTACAAAGGAGAAAGATGGACAGTCTCCTTCCATGTGATTTACTGCCTCTGAAAACCCACTAGAGAATCAGCTCTGATTCAGTTCTGACTAGAAGATAAACACCCACAGTATCTGCCTACAATGTCTTTTGATATTGTATTTCTCAAAATAATCTAGTCAGCAAAAGAAGATCATTGGTTGTGTAGTCTATAGTTAATTGGCTGATATCTCAAAGCCTGTGCATCTTCAGTGGTTTGAATCCACCAGCTGTTTTCCACAAGAAATAAGAGTAGTGTCCTCTTCTGATCTACAACCTCTGAAACCCTCCAAAAGGCACTGAATAAGAATCAATGTAGTGACAATGACTTTGAGCTTTTTAATGAGTCAGCAAAAACTGCTGAAAATTAGTTGTTTATAAAAGAATGTTCGTATACAGGAAAAGCAAAGAATAACTGATACGTTGAAAGACAGCTTTAGTTTGGTGGGGAAAGTATTCAAAGACTTTTGGATAGTAGTATTGGGGGTTTTAGATTTTTATCTGAATTTCTATTTTTATAATCCAGGAAGCATTAAAAGAAGGTGGAAGGAGCATACAGAGTCACTATAAATAAAAAAAAATTGGTGGAAACAGAAAAATGTCATGAAACAACCTATGATCAAGAGGCAATTGTAATGAAGGAGGAAGTGCCAACTTCTCTGAAGGAGGTGGTAAAAAGTAAGGCTCCAGGAACTGATGGAAGACCAATTGACATATTTCAACAAACAGATGCAACCCTGGACATGCTCACTTGATTGTACCAAAAAATCTGGAGGACAACTACCTGGTCAACTGACTGAAGGAGACACATATTTATTCCCTTTTTCTTTTTTTAAAAAAAAAATGGTGACCCAAGAGAATATGGAAATTATCGAACAATATCACACCCAAGTGAAATCCTGCTGAAGATTATCAAAAAACGACTTGAACAGCACATCAACAGAGGACTGCCAGAACTTCAGGCTGGGTTTAGAAGAGTTTGCAACACTAGAGACATTATTGCCAATGCCAGAGGGATCTTAATAGAAATCAGAGAGTAGCTGAGGAATATCTATCTGTGTTTCATTACTAAGCAAAAGCATTTGACTGTGGGAATAACAAGAAATTGTGACTGACCTTGAGGAGCATGGGAATCCCAGAACACTTGATTGTGCTCATATGAAACCTATACTCAGATCAGGAAGGAGTACTCAGAACAGAGCAGGAAAAGTCCGTATGGTTCAAAATAAGGAAGTGTTCTATATGCATACCTTTTTAATCTATATGCAGAACAGACCATTTGGGAGGCTTGGCTTTATGAGGAGGAATGTGACATTAGGATTGGAGGAAGACTCATCAACAACTTATGCAAATGGAACAACCTTGCTTGCTGAAACTAAGGAGGATCTGAAGTGCTTGCTGAAGAAGGTCAAAGAATGTAGTCTTCAATATGGATTGAAGCTCAACATCAAGAAGAAAAAAATTCTCATCACTGGGCCAATTGGCATGATAGATGGAGAAGAGATTGAGGTTGTTAGCAGTAACAGTTTCTCAGCTTAATAATCACACTCTTGGCACCAGCACTCAGGAAATCAAAAGACAAAATCCACTGGGAGAATCTACTGCTGGGGAACTTTCCAGTACTGAGAAGCAATAATATCAGTCTAGAGACTAAGGTGCACGTGATCCAGGCCATGATCTTCACAATTACTTGCTATGTATCAGAGAGCTGGACAATGACTAAGGATGACGGGGGGAAAAATAAATGTCTTTGAGTTGTGGTGCTGGAGAGGAGTCTTGAACATACCATAGACTGCCAAGAAAACAAATATGTCTGTCTTGGAGAGGTGAAACCAAGTTCCTCTTTGGAGGCTAGGATTTTGAAGCTCTGCTCATATTTTGTCATGTGGCCAGGAGGGATTAGTCCCTGGAGAAGGACATTATGTTTGGAAGGATAGAGGCACAGTGCAAGCAAGGAAGACCCTGGATGGGGTGGATTGATACAGGAACTGAGGCAATGGGGGTAGGTGTGTCAGAGTAAGGGAGACTGGCTCAGAATAAGGTAGGCTTCAGAGAAGTTGTACATAGAGTCACGGTGAGTCGCAGCTGACGTGATGGCACATAACAATAACATTTTCTTCCAGATATTATAAAAGTACTGATTTATTTAGTGAATTATCCAATATTTAGACTTAATTTTTAGTTGTTGTTATGGAGAAAGCATACAAGTTAAGATTTCATTTTCAGCACATTCTTCATCCATGTTTGGAGATAGTACAACAAAGTGTAGCCTTATACAAGATATCAACATTCACTGAGTTTGTGAATTATACAAGATGTCAACATTCACTGAGTTTGTGTATTTTGTATTAGATGGCACATAGAGTGTTTTTATATTTTGAGCTGTTACCTTAAAGTGAAGCCTTTTGGATCTACCAGGCACACCTCTGGAGAAAGATGGACAGTGTGCTCCCATACGGACTTACAGGCTTGGAGACCCAAGGGGTGTGCAGTGCAGTGAGTCAAAATTAACACTATAGCAGTGGGTGTTTTGGTTTGGTATAAAACAGGAAAAAGAAAAGCAAGGCCAACAGAAGAGGAAAGGAGAGAGAGGGAGAGAGAGAGAGAGGGAACAAATAAATAAGTATGGGGGATCTATAGCCAGATAGGCAGGTATGTAGACAAATAAAAGAAAGAAAAGAAGGAAGGGAGAGAGAAGGCAAAGGAAAGGAAAAAGAAATGAAGGGAAGCAGAGAAAGGGAGACCAACCCAAACCTATAAACAATGGCAGATGCCGCAAAGCGCTGTCTTCAGCCTTTTTTCTTGTTAATATCTCTTTAGTGTTCTAATCTAAGGTATGGAAAATGTGTTTTTGTTCTGGCTCAAGCTAGTCAAGCTCCTGACATGAATAAAAGGAGCCCTGGTGGTGTAGAGCAGATGGTATTGAGCTGCTCACTGAAGAACCAGTGATTCAGATCCACCAGTATATTCTTCTTCCCTCTCCACAGTCCACGTCTGGCAAAACCTAATCGAGTGTAAATATCACACAAGATGTCAATATTTACCTATATTGCAGACATTGTGCTAGACAAAAGGAGCCTCATTGGTGCATAGTGTGTTATGCTCTGGTGGCCAACTGGCAAGAAGTTCTGCTGCAATCCCAAAAGCATTTTGTTCAAGGCCACTCACTGCTCTGTGGGAGAAAGATGAGCAATCTCTTATTATGTAATTAAATGCCTCTGAAAACCTGCCAGAGGATCGGCTTATTGGTCCATTCTGACTCTACAGTACACAGCAACAACAACCTGAGAGTTTACCACTCAAATCCACCAAACACTCTTCTGAAGAATGGGCAATTTGCTCCTGGAACGATTTATAGACTGGAAATTCAAAGAGAAGCATAGTGAGTGAGAATTCCATTTAAAAGAAGCAGATGCTCGAGGAAATTTCCAGAGAAAATTATTCACTTCTCCTAAATATTGTGTATCAGGGTTGTATCCTTTCTCTATTCAATATGTATGCTGAAAAAATGATTCAAAAAGTTATTCTAGAAGCTGGACTCTATGAAGAACATAGTATCACAATGAAGAAAGATTCCAACAACTTTCATTATGCAGTTTACACAATCTTGCTTATAGAAAGTGACAAAGAAAAAACACTTGCTGCAGAAGATCAAAGACTTCAATATGGGTTAGATTTTTAACATCAAGAAAACAAAAATCCTTATCACCAAACCAATAGGCAACATCATAATAAATAGAGAATAAATTGAAATTGACAATTATTTCCTTTCACAAGGATCCACAATCAACCTCAATCGTAGCTGGAGATAAGAAATGAAAGATATATGGCATTGGAGAAATCTACTGTCAAAGACCTGTACACATTCTAAAGGATGTCAGTTTTTCCTCTTCCAAGCCATTGCATTTTCATTTACGCATCTGAAAGTTGAGCAATGATCAAAGATGATGGAAGATAAACAGATGCCTTTGAACTGTGGTGTTGGCAATGAGTACTGACTAGCCTACTGACTGCCAAAGAACAAATAATTCTGTCTTGGAGGAAGGACAACCAGAGTGCTCCTTAAAAGTTGTTGTGGTTATTGTTGTTGTTATGTGCCATTGAGTTGCCTGGGACCCATGGCGACCCTATGTACAACAGCCCTAAACCCTACTCTATCCCATGCCAATCTTGTCTCTGACAGACCTATCCCAATGCCCCAAGTACTGAATCAATCTATCTCATCGAGAGTCTTTCTCTCCTGTGCTGTCCCTCCACTCTCCCAAGCATGTTGTCCCTCTCCAAGGACTGATCCCACCTTACAACATGTCCAAAGTATGTCAGACAAAGCTTCAGAATCCTTGCCTCTAAGGAGCAGCCTGGCTTCACCCTCTCCCGGACAGACTTGTTGGTTCTCCTAGTAGTCCATGATATATTCAGTACTATTCTCCAGCACCACAACTCAAAGGCATTGATTCTCTTTCTATCATCCCTAGTCATTGTCCAGCTTTCTGATGCATAGCAAGTAATTGCAAAGACCATGGCTTGTAACAGGCACACTTTAGTCTTTAGACTGACATCGTTGCTCTTTTAGTACTTTGGAGAGGTCTCTGACAGCAGACTTTCCCAATGCAATTTGTCTTTTAATTTTCTGGCTGCTGGTACCAAGAGTTGACTGTAGCGCCTTATAAGTAAGGATTATGAGATTTTTGTCTCACTTACCATGGGCATATTTTCAAGAGGAGATAGTCCTTAGAGAGATATGTTATTCCAAGAAAGGTATATTGTTGTTGTGTACAATTGAGTTGGAACCGACCCATAGCTGACCATCAGGTGGGTTTTCACAGGCTGTTAGTTGAACTGGAAGAGATTACCCATCTTTCAACCACAGGAAAGGTATAGGGTCAGCAAAAGAGAGGAAGATCCACCATGAGATGGATTGGCACAGTGACTACCACAATGGATTGTATATGATAAATTTCATTAAGGTAGAGTAATATTCCAATCTGACATCCATAGAGTGACTATGACTCATAATTGACTCAATGTCACCTAACATAACCTGCAACAAAGATTGATAATTTCAGAAACTTAATGAAAACCATTAAGAATCGGAATTGACTGGACAGCAGTGGTAGGCGCTGAAGAAAGCTCTCATGGTGCTTAAGCTTCTTGAAACATGTAGGCCCAGCATCTCTTATTCCTCCCAGTTCAACTACCAGCTTAGGCCAGACCACAGCAAAGGTCCTGACTTTCAGGACAGTGAATGAATATCATTAAGTTTCTGAAAGAGAATATTATTTTTTCAGTTGAAATTTACATGTGAGAAATCATGGTGTGGAAACAAGAGAATTGTATAAGATGATTTATTTAACTAGAAGCAGGATTAAGGTTAGATTATTGCAGAAAATGTAGGGAAATGGAAGCGAGAACAGTAAATTGAGGCATGCCATGGGAGGAACAGCTGTTGCTCTTCTGTTTTATTTTGTGATTGAGAGCATTCGGTACCTTTATTATGTGGTGAAAGTAAACGGCTTCTTGCTGATTATCAATGACTAGGTGACTTCGAATGGTTAAATTTTCTCTTTCAGTTACTTGAGAAAAATTAGTATCACAGATACAACATCCTGACTTTTTTTCTCTTGTCCTGCTACACTTCATGAGAGAAGATACTGTGACCCTCCTCTTTTTACTGTTGCATCCCCAGTCCTCAGAACAGGGCCTGGTAACATTATAAAGCCACCCCACACACACACACACACACACTGACAGTGTAGCACTGTGCATCATAGAGTTTTCTGTAGCTTGTTTTGCAATTAAATTGGCAATTATTTCTCTAGCGTGCCTCTGGGAAGACTCAAACAGGCAACCTCTAGGTTATTAACTAAGTATTACCATTTGTTCCCGTCAAGACTCTGTAATCCAGACACTAAACAAACAAAAACCCCCTCATTGCTGTTGAGTTGATTCCAACTCATAGATATCCATTGTTGTTGTTGTTGTTGTTGTTACTATGTGTCATCAAATCAGAACTTACAGCTGACACACCAGCCGGCAGGTTATCAGAGGCTATAAATCATATGGGAAAAGGCTACCCCATCTTTCTCATGAAGATGGATTCAAACCATGTGCTCTTGGGTTGGCAGCACAACTCCTTACCACTAAGCCACCAGAACGTCCTTAAGTACCCTATGTTGTTGTATACAATTGAATCAGAACCAACCCATAGCTGACCCTCTGTGGGAGGAGACTGTCCCATGGAGCAGCTGGTGGATTTGAATCGTACATCTTCGGGGTTTCACTATAGACCCAAGTAATACAAATTAGGCATAAAAATCAAACTCATTGTTACCAGACCACGTCTGATTTAACTGACTTTATAGTAAATTCTTGGAGGAAATTGTCCGTCTTTCTTTCGCAGAGTCATTGATAGGTTTGAACTGCCTGGGAGGCAGCCTGCTTGTGTTAGCGGTGCAACTCCCTCCAAACTATGTCACCAGAGCTCCATACAAAGTGGAGTTCCCCTCCTAACGTTTTCAGAGCTCTGCTAACCACGAGGCTGTGCCTCCATGCAGCACAAAGCCACAAATAGCTTTGAGGGAGAAAAATGTACAGTCTCCTGTATCAGGAGGCAGAATAAATTTGGTTATTTTGGTTTTGAGTTTTAATGGTCAAATGTCTTAGTATGTAATCCAGATCCTAAAGTCAGAGTGTCTGGATTCATATCTTACCTCTCCTATGATAATGGTCTCAATAACTAGAGTCTGGATGAAACAATTAATACATGAAATACTATATGCGATGTAACGAAGTAAGCGATAGAATCATATGAGCAAAGATCTATACAACAGAGGTATACCTTACTGCACATATTTTATGACTTTCCTCTAATTGTATATGCAGGCCTGGTTTGGGTACATTATATCATGGACAGTAGCCCTTCTGTTAAGACCTTAATGATCTGAACCAAACATAACAACAGAAGTGGAACTCTATTAGAAAGGTGTGCTCCACAGAAAATAGCCTTTGCATGATTTGAGGAAAAGAATCATCCAAAAAAAAAAAAAAAAAGAATCATCCCTCATGTACATCCCTTCCTTTATTGAAATATCTGCCTGTATTCTCTATTTAGGCTTGTGATGATTGTTTTAAGAGCTGGAATCAACTGTCCAAAAAACCCCCAAAACAAAAAAAAACAGATAGCCACCAACCACAAAAACAAAAACAAAGCCCATCAACACCTATGAAAGCTCCTGAGTCCCCCAGTAGCTGTGACAAGTGATTAAAAGCAGAACAGGGCTATACCTCAAGAACTCTTGGTCTCAGCTGTTCCTCTTGAACCCTGGGAAGCTTGGTTTGCCATCAATTCTGCACAAAGTGAGGTGGTATTTTTCAGTTGAGAGGCAGTCAGGGGAATGGAGACAAACGTTTTGATATGTCACCCTTGAAGCACCACCTGGAGGGTGAGGCCTTTCACAGTTTAATAGTGGACAGAATGTTATGGTGATGATATGGGTCAGCTGGTGACTGAAGCAGTCATGGATCCCGGAACAACAGATGTCACAGCGACAGCTGTAATATCCAAGACTTATTTTTCTCCTTCAGCAACAGAACCAAATAATAGGTAACAGATCCCCTCATAGTGAGAAAGCGTCTCTTTTCCTTTATTAGTTCGTATAGACTGTATGATATTAACTTCTCATGCATGCATACTAAATTTCTAGTCATCAGATATTTTCTTAAGGTACAAAAATAGAAAGTATGATGCTAAAAGTAGGCTTTTAATAGTGAAATGGTGTGTATGATTGTATTTATCTTGGCCTTTTCCTGTCACCAAATTCTCCTTGGGTCCCACTGAGAGACATTATCTGGCTTTTAAAAGCCTAATGGCAAATTGGTAGACAATTATGGACAGAGGCAGCTTGCTATCAACAGTATAACATCTAGCATATCGTGATTATAAATATGCAACAGGATTTTTCAATGGCCCAACATAGTAAGGAGTCTATGAGACTATAAATTTCATTGATTTATAAAGTAGTTGAAAAGCTTTATGATATTAAACAATGAAAATATAACTGTGTCTGACATAATGCCTGTTACAGTAGATGGTCAATAAATATTAAAGAATTACTGAGAATTCAGAATTTCTTCTAAAAATTCTTAATGATAGCTATAAGGATGGTAATTTGAAGTTACCTAGGAGCTCAGTGGGAGAAAGACCTGATAATTTGCTCCAATAAGATTGCTATTGTTGTGTACCATAGAGTTGGAACTGACCCATAGCTGACCCTCCAGTGGGTTTTCAGAGGCAGCTAATCAGACAGGAGGAGATTGTCCATCCTTCTCCTGTGGAGCAGCTGGTATTTTCCAACTGCAGTCCTAAAAGGAAGTTCTACTCTGTCACAAAGGGTCACTATGCACAAAAATTGACTGGTTAACAATAATGTGCTCTTAATAATTCAGTGTTTATCTCACCTTAGTTTGAGTTCTAATCTCAATACCATTATATCTTTCTCTTTTTGTTAAATAACCTATTCTAAACAATATGATACCCCTAGAGATAGGAAAAGCAAAGGAAAGGGGTGGGGTTGTGTGAATGTATAAAAATGAATACTTCATCTGACATATCTTAGACATGTTGTAAGGAGGGACAGGTCCTTGGAGAGGGATGTCATGCTTGGGAGGGTGGAGGGACAGCGCAAGAGGGGAAGACCCAATATGAGGTGGATTGATTCAGTGACTGGGGTAATCGGGATGGATGTGTCAGAGGCAGTGCGATTGACACAGGACAGAGCGGAGTTTAGGGCTGTTGTACATAGGGTCGTTATGAGTGGCAAGCGACTCGATGGCACATAACAACAGTGAAAGTAATTAAATACATGAGTTGAAAGATAACACCCTTTAAACTACACTTCTAAATGCCCTCTCTGGTCAGTAAAGAAGGCCTGAACTTAACAACCTTCACAGAAAGCAATGACCACCCATGGCTGAGTCTCTGTGATTCCCTCTGAGGTCAGGCACTCCTCTTCTTGGCGCTGATCCACAGCTCTTCTCGACTGTGCTAACAAACACATTGTAACCGAATACTCAAATTGTGTGGAAAATTTGTCTCAGCATTTTTCCTATCACAATCTCGTCTAAATTAGCGGAGCTCAGGTCTCCAGTGACGTACCTTACTCAAACTCCCCCAAACAAGCCTATTGTCCAGTAAGAGGGTCTGGATTATACCAGAAGAACTGACTCTAAATGAGCACCTATACATAATATTTCAGCCTAAATTTATTTTATTATTGAGCCAAAATATGCAATTTCTATTTTTGTAGTTTTATTGAAAATAAAATTATTAATTTATTGTTTGATTTGAGGGAACTTTGTAAAACATATTATATTTTCATTCAGTCGTCTGTAGATACTTTGTTTTATAAGATTAATTAAAATTGATTAATATAACTAATTATAATTTCTGATCAAAACTTTACTGTATGTTGTTTTTAAGTTTGAAATAAAAATATCTCTTTAATCAACAAAACTATTTTTTAATAAGCCCGAGTGACATGAATTGATATACTTTTAAGGCTAAAGATCTATGCTGATTTTACTTTTGAACTTTCTTGTAATCTCTGGTCAATGTTGCTATTATTAGTCAGTAATAAATATACTTCAGATGATGTGCTTACATCTGTTTTGTATGTATACTGTGCATTGTGATATTGCTGCTACTTTTATTTTCCTTAATATTACTTTGGACATGTTGTGAGGAGAGACGGGTCCTTAGAGAGGGACATCATGCTTGGGAGGGTGGAGGGACGGCGCAGGAGAGGAAGGCCCTCTAGGAGGTGGATTGATTCAGTGACTGGGATAATTGGGATGGGAGTGTCAGAGACAGTGCGATTGGCACAGGACAGAGCGGAGTTTAGGGCTGTTGTACATAGGGTCGCTATGAGTCGTAGGCGACTTGACGGCACATAACAACAACAACAACCATATTGTGATAAGTACTATTTGTGGCACCATATAAAAAACTTTTTGAGAATGTAGTAGGTAAAGGAAAACAAGAAAATAAAAAGGCTTCTGCTCTGTTAGTAATAATGTTGTAATTAAATGTAGAAAGGGTTTAAAAACCAAACCTGTTGCTAGCATTCATCTAATCTAAAAAATACTTCATTTAAGCAACATACAATTATGTGCACTGCATAAATTTCTTACGGTTGTTTTTATGTGCCTTTGAGTGGACTACAATTTATAGTGACCCTATATACAATAGCTCTGAGCCATGCCTTATCCTGAGCCAATCTCACAGTCTCTGACATACCTACCCTCATTACCCCAGTTGTGTCAATCCATCTCTTCCAGGGTCTTCCTCTCCTACACTGTTCCTCGGCCTTCCAAGCATGGTATACTTCTCCAAAGTCTGGTTCCTCCTGGCTAAGTGTCCAAAGTATATGAGATGAAGCCTCAAAATCCTTGCCTCCAAAAAGCAGCTTGGTTTCACCCTTTCTAGGTCAGACCTGTTAGTTTTCTTGGTAGTCCATGGTATACTCAATACTTTTCTCCAGCACTACAAGTCAGAGGCATCAATTTTCCTTCTGTCATTCTTGTCATTGTAAAATTGTTAAATAAACATTATTAAGGTTAATGTTTGATCTGACACTAGAGGAGATTCTTTGAGGGAGGTGGCACCATGGATGGATCACACTGGATGGCACCAATCCTTGTGATGGCACTGCCACTGTCATCAAGTGGACTGTGCATCTCTGTGAAAGCAGACTGCCACGCATTTTTCCTACAAAGTAGCAATTGGGCTTGAACTTCTACCTTTAGTTTAATAACCAAGCATTTAGCCATGGTAACACCAGGGTTCTTGTGTTCTACCAGTCCTCGACAAAATATGATAGGATTTCAAAATGAAGATTGAGGGCTCATGACCAGCCCAGCTTCCATCTGTTGGGAATGAGAAGCAAACTGGTTACGACAGAGGGTGTACGTTATGGTCTCATGCCAGTGATTATCATTCTCAGGAACACATAAGTTGAGTACCTACTAATTACTGAGCTCTGCACTGGACTATGGAGGCAAATTGTTCACCTAGAAAACTTAGAAATGTGTATAGAAAGATATCTGGCAACTTAGGATAGTTTATGGAAGCAGCCAGAACAGAAAATACAGATGGTAAGGCCATGTGTGTAATGTAAGAAAGAATTGAGCACCAAAGTAAACAGAATCCTAAAGAAACAATATTGTGAAATGTCAAAAAGAATTCACTTCATTTTAAACAAAAGGGAAAATCCCCTAAAAGTGAAAGAAAAGATCTTTATGTTCTTAACTGATCTATTCAAAACCAAGGAGTATGAGGAACTTCACAAGAACAGGTTTGGGCGCAAGTGATTGGCAGAAGGGAAACTTCTAGTGTTAGAAAAATACTTGAACTTCTGGGAGTCTGAAACCAACCCCCCTTGCTTGCCTGTGGCCCCATCTAATTATATGAGCGATTAGAATTGTATGCAGCAGCTAACAGCCAAGGTAAATCCTAGAAATATAACCAAACATAGTATTGAGAGGAGAAGAAAGGGGGAAAGGTGGGGGTGGGGGGAGAAGAAAAAAAGAAAAAACCTCTCAGTGGGATGAAACCCAATTTTAAGCCTCTGGAGCATAGAAAAGCCCCACTATTCATTAAGGTAAGTCCCACCAGCTATTTTCTCAGGCAGCTTGTATTCACATTAATGAATGAAAGAGAGAATTTTAATGTGTACCTCTGAGAGAAATGAGACCCCCAAAAAGTTCATTCCCAGATCCCTCTGGGTTTCCCCCCCTTATCTCTCTGTCTTTTTTATTTTTTCCACTTCCCTTTCTAGTGCATAATAATGAGGTTCCAGCGTTTGGATGAGGAGGCAGTGTTGCTGTGATGAGTAGCCAGGTTCTGGGTTCCAAGAGGCTCAGGAACCAGAGAATTATTCTTTATCTGTAGCCTGGCATTGCTTGCTACTCTTCTAATGCAGACCTAGCTTCAGAATTCCTCCAAGACATGGAAACACATCAGTCAATGGCCAGAGAGCAATGCCTGTGAGTCTATACCACTCATGGAAAAGGTCTTATCACCTTCTTTGGAGATTATTCCTGAACACCCCCACCACCACCTCATCACCAGTGTGTGATTTGGATTCCTTAATCCCTTACACCTCCCTTCCTCCTTCTTTCCATCCAAGTCAAAGAATAAATTTCTGCTTTATTCTGTAAGGAAGGCAAAAGACAGAGAGCCATAGGTCAGGAGATTGATCTTCTTTGCCCTGAAATATCCCTGAACTTGGTAGAAATCATATTTGTTTACATTATAAATGCACTACATGAGCTAATTAGTGATCATAACTCACATTTAAAAACAAACATAGCTAGACATTTCAAAGACTTTCAATATCTTTTCTTTAATCATTCACCCAGGCTCAAAAATATGCATTTTTTTTTTAGATTAAAGCATTAAAGTTGCTAATTATATTCTCAGAACTAACAATTATTTCTTTAGCCTTTTACTACCTTCTTCCGGCAAAAAAAAAAAAAAAAAAAAAGTCAGTGCTGATTTAATTTTTTGTTACTATAGGATTAAAAGAAGTTTCTTAAAATGCAATTAAATTTGCCCTATAGCTAGAATACCTTCCCTATCAGCCTCTGAAACCTCTTCCCTAAAACAACAGCATTAAAAAAAAATGACTCAGACTTTCTTGATTTTAAGACACATTCCTTTGGTGATTATCTCCACTAACAACTCAACCATTTTAATGAAACTCCCTGCACATCACGTCTTGGTGAAAGGTAGAACATATTAGATTAATAAAGAAAATGAAAGTTAAATTGACTGTTGGAGTGTGAAGCCCTGGCCCTGTCATGCATGGGTTCCTCACCTTTGGGAGCCTAGTTCAACTTCAGCCCCAGGCCCTAAGTGAAAAGTTCAGTAGTCTCGAGTACATACCCACTTAATATATCACAAAATCAATTATTTTATGATGGTACACTTGGTAACCTATGCTCAGACAGAATCAAGTTTTGTTCCCATTGGGGATTCACCAATTATCTATTCAGTGAATTATTTTCAGATAAAGCAGAAACACCTGCTGTCAGCAGAGGGAGTAACTGCCTAATACGGGTATCATTCTGAACCTGACGTGTTATTGCATTTGTCACGTGCAGGATGGCACTGCGAGCCTTTGGATGAATTTATCACATTACCGAAATGCTTGATGGGACATGAGAGCATGATTCAGTGCCCAAAGTTAAAGCTAAAATGCTGCAGCAAAGAGATCCAAAATGAAGTCAAGAAAAATTGGGGTAAGAGGTAATCAAGTGTGCAGATGCTACGACTCATCTGTCTTGCCTTATTTCCAATAAGTCAGCACAAATAAAAATTGTGATAATTCAGCACAATTTCCTTTTACTGGCTATTGACCTGGGCCAGATTCAAAGTCAGTACCAAAGAAAGGCTCCACAGGCTTTGATTTGAGATTGGAACAAAGGTCAGGCTGAGACAAGCATGGTTTAGGAAGGAGACTGCCCTAAACAGCCACTCAGGTAGGACTTTAATTCTTACAGTCTCTCTGCTCTTTCACAGAAAGAAGCATACTCAGAACACTAAAAGCCGTTTTATTTCCTTTTTTTCTTTTTTGCAAAGTTGATAATAGTGTCTGAAAATGAAGATAAAAAAATATTTGTCTCGAAGCTCAATGGTATTTCAAAATCTCAAGGAATTGAACTTCAGGACCTCAGTTAATACAGAAGTGTTTATAGGAAGTATGCTTTTCCATGGACAAGTACTAAAGGGCATTATGGAGGAAATGGTTACATTAAGGAGCCCTCATAGTATGATATTGAAGAAGTGCTGGAGCTGGGTCCAAACCAAGCTAACTGCTGTCCAGTGCATTCCGACTCATAAAAGCCTCCCATCAAGTTCCTGAGGCCTTAATTCTTCACATGAAGAGATTTCCCATTTTCCTCTGTTAAGGCAACTGATGGATTTGAACTACTGATGTTTTTGGTTAATATGTTACACACTATACTATCATGGCTTCTTTTGTTGGGGCTAGGTAATCAATCTCCTATTCATAGAATATTCTTTTTTGGCTATCAGAAGCACCAAGGAATCACAGATCACAGTTTTTAGAATCGGATCTTTTGGAATTATATCTTAATCTATGCAGGATAGGAAGACCTTGGATCAAGTGGATTGACTCAGTGACTGGGATAATGGGGGTAGGAAGGTATGTCAGACACAACAAGTTTGGCTCAGGACAGCAGGATTCAAAGTACATAGATTGCTATGAGTCACAAGTGACTCAACAGCACATAATAACAACCTAATTATCAGCTGAGTTATCTTAAGTAGAAAATTATAACTCCTACAACTATTTTGAGTGTTATTAAAAAAATGTGTAAAGGCATTTCATACTGCCTTTCCCATAGTAACTATCACATCGACATCAAGTTGAACCTCAGTCATAACTAAGCCTCCAGTGGGTTTCTGTATATTGCATTAAGAGAATATTACCTAACTTTTTTCTGTGGAGGCACTGATAAATTAGATATTTTGAAGAGGCTTGGGCTTTGGGTTAGCTGTGCAATTCCCTAGAGCTATACTCCCAGAGCTCCCTTTCCCACATGCTATTGTTATGTGCCATTGAATTAGAATTAACTCATAGTTAAACATGCAGCAGGTTTTTAAAGACTGTAAATCACGCAAGAGGAGATTGCTCATCTTTCTCCTGTGGAGCAGGTAGTGGATTCAAACCATGTGCCTTTGAATTGGTGTGCAGCTTCTTATCACAAGGCCACCAGAGTTTACACTCTGAAAAATGTGTATTAATGTGATAGTGGTTACTGTTAGTGTTGCTGTTGTATTGCTAATATAGAAGAACTGGATTTCTTGAAGGATGAAATATTGAATGATATCTAGGATCAGTCCATTACATTCTTGGATAAGAAAATTAGTGAAAGTAACTGACCAAGATTAACATTAAACAGAAAAGGAGGGATGGGTTTAGAACAGCTATTAGTCTTGCTTCAAAGAACACAAAATCAGTTCTCAATTATCTTTACTAGCAGAAAGGATAAAAATAATCTAAAACTTGAATCCATTCAATAAAATTACCTTTTTTAAAGACAGAAATTTCATCAGAGGTACACACAAGCTGTTATATTATCTTCTAGGTATTCTGGCTCTGTTCTAGGTCCTGGTTACTAACAGGTTCTTGAAACTTATTTACAACTATGAGAGAGAAATTAATCTTCATAGTGACATACTTGTTGCTGTTGTCAATCTTATGGGTCTTCAACATGGAAGGTTTAGTTGGGAGAGTCAGTCCCTTATGTACAGCTCTACCACATCCATCCTTAAGCTTACTTTATCAATTCTTACTCTTCAACTCATTATTTTTAGGCTGGAAAACCAACTTGTCCAGAAACAAGACCTACTTCAAATATCTCACCATATCTAAAAAAATCTAGACAATATAATTACTCTGGGCTTAATGTTTCTCATGAATCTTTGATTATAAGAAGACAACAGCTCTTTCCCCCTCTGTCTTCACCACTGGCGCTATTCATGCTGATATTCTCAACTCTGCCTAGTACCATCAACACAATATCTTGTGTCTTCTGGGAGATATCATCTTCCCTTGGATCCATTAGTAAATGGATAATAAGCAAGTGTTTATGGAATCCATAATGGAAACTATAGGATAAGTTCAAAATGCTTATTCCTTATCTGGAAATCAGGGAATATTGCACATTTGGGAAGGATTTAAGGTAAAAACCAATCATATCTGGCAGTCTTTCCAGCTGACCACCTCAAACTTAGCAGAGCAGATGTTGTTGTTGTTCTTATGTGCCGTCAAGTCACTTGCAACTCATAGAGACCCTATGTACAATAGCCCTAAGCCCTGCTCTATCCTGTGTCAATCACACTGCCTCTGACACATCCATCCTGACTACCCCAGTCACTGAATCAATCCACCTCATAGAGGGTCTTCCCCTTTTGTGCCATCCCTTCACCCTTCCAAATATGATGTCCCTCTCCAAGGACCTGTCTCTCCTTACAACATGTCCAAAGTATGTCAGACGAAGCCCCAGAATACTTGCCTCGAAGGAGCAGCCTGGTTTAACCCCCTCCAGGCTGAATCTGTTTGTTTTCTTGGCAGTCCATGGTACATTCAATACTCTTCTCCAGCACCACAGCTCAAAGGCACCAATTCTCCTTCTATCCTCTCTAGTCATTGTCCAAGTTTCTGATGCATAACAAGTGATTGCAAAGACCATGGCCTGTATAAGACACACCTTAGTCTACAGAGAGACACCATTGCTCTTCAGTATTTTGACGAGGTCCCTAACAGCAGACTTTCCCATCTCAATGTTGTTGTTGTTGTTATGTGCTTTCCAGTTGCTTGGGACTCATAACAACCCTATGTACAACAGCCCTAAAGTCTACTCTGTCCTGTGCCAATCGCACTGTCTCTGACACTCCCATTCGATTACCTCAGTCACGGAATCAATCTACCTCATAGAGGTCTTCCCCTCCTGTGCTGTCCCTCCACCCTGCCAAACATGATGTCCCTCTCCAAGGACCACTCTCTCCTTACAACACATCTTTGCCTCCAAGGAGCCACCCGGTTTACCCCTTTCGAGGATGAATCTGTTTGTTTTCCTAGCAGTCCATGGCACCCTTAATACTATTCTCCAGCACCATAGTTCAAAGGCATCAATTCTCCTTCTAACCTCCTTAGTCATTGTCCAGTTTCCTGGCTACTGGTGCCAAGAGTGTTGACTGTGCAGCCAAGCAAACTAAAGTTGTTAACAATGTCAATCTCTTCACCATCCATCCTGATGTTGCCAATTGGTGCAGTGGCAAGAATCTTTGTCTTCTTGATATTGAGCCTCAATTCATATTAAAGGCTGCAGTCCTTGACCCTCTGCAGCAAGTGCTTTCAGATCCTCCACAGTTCCAGCAAGCAGGGTTGGGTCATCTGCATAATGCAGATTGTTGATTGATCTTCCATCAATCCTGAGGCCACATTTTTCCTCATAGAGTCCAGCCTTCTGGATAATCTGCTCTGCATACAGGTTGAAAAGGAATGGAGATAAGACACATACCTGGCGTACACCCTTCCCAATTTTGAGCCATGCAGTGTTTCCTTGCTCTATTCTCATGACTTCCTCTTGGTCCAAGTATAGGTTACACATTAGCATGATCAAGTGTTCTGGGATTCCCATTCTTCCCAGAGTAAGCCACAGTTTGTTATGATCCACACAGTCAAATGCCTTTACACAATCAATGAAACACAGACAGACATTCTTCTGGTATTCCCTGCTTTCAGCTAAGATCCATCTAACATCAGATACACTATCCCCTTCTAAGCCCACGACCCCTTCTAAACCCAGCCTGGACTTCAGGCAGTTCTCTGCTGATTTGCTGTTCCAGTCATTTTTGGATAATCTTCAGTAGTATCTTGCTTGCATGTGAAATCAACGATATTGTTCTATAGTTTCCACACTCTGTGGGGTCACCCTTCTTTGGGATGGGAACAAATATAGATCTTTTCCAGTCAGATGGCCAAGTGGTATTTCTTGGCACAACTTGGTGAGCACATCCGGGGCAGCATCGGTTAGCTGAAATATGTCTGTTGGTATACCATCTATTTGAGCAGAGAGATGAATTAAAATTATTTGATAGAAATCCATTCACTATACAAACATAATTATTATTAGTTACCATAGAGTCCTTCCTCTCCTCCCCCTCTCCTCTCTATGAGGTGGATTGATTCAGTGACTGGGGTAGTTGGGATGGGAGTGTCAGAGACAGTGCGATTGGCACAGGACAGAGCGGAGTTTAGGGCTGTTGTACATGGGGTCGCTATGAGTCGCAGGTGACTCAACGGCACATAACAACAACAACAACAACAACCATAGAGTCGATTGTTATTCATAGAAACCCTATGTATCGGGCCCAATCCTGTGCTATATCTTTCTCTTCCTAAATTCATTGTTCTAGTCCTAATAACACTTCAGGAATTGACTTGTCCTAATAACAGGTGTCAATTGTGAAACAAAATATCAGTAACTCAAGTGCAAGTTCAAATTAAAGCTGATGAAAATTAAAACTAGTCCACAGAAATCAACATATTACCTTGTATCTACTCAGTTAATTATAAGAATCATCTCTAGTACAGGCTTGAGGCATTGAACACCAATTATCAAAGACCAGAGGAACTGTAGAACATCAAGGATATAATTCATCTTCAGAGCAAAAGGTCCTTACAAAAACAGAAAAGAATGAAAGAATTAAAAATAGATGTCAGAAGAGACTATAAAAATCAAGCATTGAGAAGCCAAAACAAAAGGAAGAGGTGTCAAAATAAAAAGCTAAAAAGATTTCAAAGGGCAGCTCAGGAAGTAAAAGCAAAATATTATAATAAAATGTGCAAAGAGCTGGAGTGAGAGAATGAAAAGGGAAGAACTTGCTTGGCATTTCTCCAGTTAATAATAACTGGAAACTGATTTAAAACCTCAATATGCAATAATTTGAGATGTTATGGGCAAAATCTTGAGTGGTCCAGAAATCATCACAAGCAGATAAAAAAATAATATACAGAATCAGTGTACCAAAGAGAACTAGATGACACTGAAAAAAAATAATAAGTATCATGAACAAGAGCCAATATTAATGAACGATGAAGTTTAAATTTCTCTGAAGGCAAAAAATAAAAGTCTCAAGAATCTATAGGATAACAATTGACATATTTTAACTAACAGATGCAGCCCTGGAAAATACTCATTAGACTACAATAGAAAATTTGGAGGAGAGCTTTCTGGCATACTGACTGAAAGAGATCCATATTTGTTACCATTTCCAAGAAAGGCAATCCAAAAGAGTGTGAAAAATTATTGAACAATATCATAAGCAAGCAAAATACTGTTGAAGAACATACAAAATTATTACATTGATACAGTGGCAGGCAAGTGTCAGAAGTTCAAGCTGGATTTAGAAGAAGCTGTGGCACCAGGGACATCATTGCTAATGTCAGATGGATCCTGGCTGAAAACAGAATATACTAGGAGAATGTTTATTTGTGTTTTATTGTCTATGCAAAGGCATTTGACTCTGAATAATGACAGAGTGTAACTAGCATTGAGAAGAATGTGAATGTGAACACTTAATTATACTCATATGAGATCTATACCTAGATTAAGAAGCTGTTCTCTAAACAGAGAAAAAGAAAATTTCATGGTTTAAAATCTCCACACCTATTCAGTATGTTGGACAAACAATTATGAAGTTGGACTCTATGAAGAGGAATGTGGTATCAAGATAGGAGGAAGACTCGTCAATAACTTGTGTTATGTAAATAATACAACCTTACTTGCTGAAAGTGAGGAGGACATGAAACGCTTGCTTCGGAAGCCTTCAGTATGCATTACACTTCAAAATCAAGAAAACAAAGGTCCTTAATATAAGTCTAACAGTCAACATCCTGATGGATGGAGAAAGGATTCAAGTTGCCAATGATTTAATCTTGCTTGGATTAAACACTCATGGTACCAGCATGCAGAATATCAGAATGTATTGCTTTGGGCAAGTACACTGTGAGGTATCTCT
Organism: Elephantulus edwardii; assembly: GCF_000299155.1. Classification (NCBI taxonomy): domain Eukaryota; kingdom Metazoa; phylum Chordata; class Mammalia; order Macroscelidea; family Macroscelididae; genus Elephantulus; species Elephantulus edwardii. The sequence goes on along the minus strand of NW_006399974.1, from coordinate 2,279,720 downwards.
CCAAAGTACTAAAGAGTAATGATGTAGGTTTGAACACTAGGGTGTGCCTAATTCAGACAATGATCTTTTCAATTACCAACTACACATCAGAGAGTTAGACAATGAGTAAGAATGGCAGAAGAATTGATGGTTTGAGCTGTGATGTTGGAGAAGAAGATTGACTATCCCATGGATTGTAAAAGAAACAAACATGTATCTTGGAGAAAGTATAGTCAGAGTGCTCCTTGGAGGCAAAGATGATGAAGGTTCATCTCTCACACTTTGAATACGTTATTAGGTGAGGCTATTCATTGGAAAGGGACACTATGCTTGGAAAGATGGAGGGTCAGTGAAGGAGAGGAAGACCCTCAATGAAATGGATTGACACCGTGACTTTAGCAATGGGCTCAAGTGTGTCAGAAATGATGAAGATTGCACAGGATAGGGTCAGGGTTCATGTCTGTTATTTATAGTATTGCTATGAGTAATACTCCAGTATAAGCCACATAACAATGGTAACATGCCCAACAAATATGAGACAAAGTCTTGCCATATTTGTTTCTAAGGAGTACACGGCTGTATTTCCTGTAAGATATATTTGACCAATCTTCTGACAGGCAATGGTATATTTATTAGTCTTTTAAATTTCTCCTCTTATAAGTGTCATGATTGTGAATGCAAGTGAAATTATATCCTTGACAACTTAAATGTTTTTCTTGGTTATCATTATGTTCTTTATTGGTCTAAATGTGAGGATTCTTCTTTTCTTTATTTTGAAGTGTAATCCATACTAAATCTCTTCCAGTGAGTTGGCCAAGTGGTTGTTCATATTTCTTGGCACAACTTGGTGAGCACATCGCACATCCAGGGCAGCATCTGTTAGTTGAAATATGTCAATTGTTATGTCATATATTCCTGGGGCCTTATTTTTTTTCTATTTCCTTCAAAGCAGCTTGAACTTCATTCTTCATCACCATAGGCTCTTGCTCATATGTTGTTTCATTAAATTCTTCTGTGTCTGCCAATTCCTTTCGATACTGTGAATCCATATATTCTTTCTATCTTCTTTTACTACTTCGTGGATCATTTAATATTCTGCCTAAAGCATCCTTGATTATAGCAACTCAAGCTTAAAATTTGTTCTTCAGTTCCTTGAGCTTAAGAAATGTTGAGGGACCTCTGGTGGCCTAGTGGTAAGGAGCTGCAACTACAATCCCAGAGGCACACGGTTCGAATCCACCAGATGCTCTGCCGGGGAAGGAGGGACAATCTCCTCCTGTACCAGTCAGATCTGATTTGACGGTACATGCACACAAAAATAATAAAATTTTTTAAAAAAACTTAAAAGTTAAAAAAAAATTACAATTAAAAGAAATGTTGAGCGAGTTCGACCCTTTTGATTTTCTGATTCCAGCTCCTCACACATTTCATTGTAATATTTTGCTTTGTCATCCCATGCTGCCTTTTAGAATCTTCTATTCAGCTCTTTAGTATCTTGAATTCTTCCTTTGGCTTCTCTGCCCTCCAGTGCAATCTTCAGAGTTTCTTCTGACTTCCATTTTGGTCTTTTTTTTTTCTCTTCTGTCTTTGTAATGACCATTTCCACTCTTCCTGGATGATACTTTGACATCCCCCCACAACTCATTTGCTCTTCTCTCATTAGTGCTTGAGGCCTCAAACCTGTTCCTGAGATGGTTCTGAAATTCAGGTGGGACAAACTCAAAGTCATATTTTGGTTCCCATGGATTCGGTTTAATTTTCCTCAGATTCAGCTTGAACTTGCATATGAGTAGTTGGTGGTCTGTTCCACAATCAGCTCCCAGCCTAGTTTTCAGAGCTGATATTGAGCTTCTCCAGCTGTTCTTTCCACAGATGTAATCAATCTAATTCCTATGCATACCATCAGTGAAATCTATGTGTATAACCTGTGTTTATGTTTCTTAGAAAATGTATTTGCAGTGAATAAGTCATTGATTGTACAAAATTTAATCATTCTATCTCCAGCTTCATTTCTGTCATCAAGTCCATGTTTTCGAAATACTGATTCTTCTCTGTTGTCAAATTTGCATTCCAGTCACCCATTATTATCAACGCATCTTGATTGCATATTCGATCGATCTCCAGCTGTAAAAGTTAGTAGAAATCATCTATTTCCTCTTCTTTGGCTCTGGTTGTTGGTGTATATATCTGATTGATACTGGTATTCACTGGACTTCATTGTAGGCATATGGATATTATAATGTTACTAAAATATTGTACTTCAAAATGGATCTAGAAATGACTTTCTTAACTATGAAAGCAACCCCATTTTTTTCTCATCATTTCATCTGTGGAGTAATATATCATATGATCACCTGACTCAAATGCCCCATGCAAGTCCATCTCATTTCACCGATGCCAAGTGTGTCAATATTTATGCATTCCATTTCTTTAACAATATCTACTTTTCCTGCTTTCATGGTTTTTATACTCTATCTTCCAATCACTGGTGTCTGCTTACAACTGTTCCTCTTCCTTTGTGTTTCCATACTTGAAAGCTCTACCTCAGTTGTCCATTCTGTTAGTTTACGTGTGTTCTGTTGTACATAGAAGTCAAGGCTGGATTTGGAAGGGGTCGTGGGTTTAGAAGAGGATATTGTATCTGATATTAGATGGATCTTAGCTGAAAGCAGGGAATACCAGAGGAATGTCTGTCTGTTTCATTGATTATGCAAAGGCATTTGACTGTGTGGATCATAACAAACTGTGGCTGACTCTGGGAAGAATGGGAATCCCAGAACACTTGATCATGCTAATGTGAAACCTATACTTGGACCAAGAGGCAGTCATGAGAACAGAGCAAAGAAACACTGCATGGCTCAAAATTGGGAAGGGTGTACGCCAGGGATGTGTCCTGTCTCCATACCTTTTCAACCTGTATGCAGAGCAGATTATCTGGGAAGCTGGACACTATGAGGAGAAGTGTGGCATCAGGATTGGTAGAAGATCTATCAACAGTCTGCATTATGCAGATGACCCAACCCTGTTTGCTGAAACTACAGAGGATCTGAAAGCGCTTGCTGCAGAAGGTTAAGGACTACAGCCTTCAATATTAATTGAGGCTCAATATCAAGGAGACAAAGATTCTTACCACTGGACCAATTGGCAGCAACAGGATGGATGATGAAGAGATTGAGATTGTTAACAACTTTAGTTTGCTTGGCTCCACAGTCAACATTCTTGGCACCAGCATTTGGGAAATTAAAAAACGTATTTTGATGGGAAAGTCTGCTGTTAGGGACCTCTCCCAAGTACTGAGGAGCAATGGTGCCTTGTTGGAGATGAAGGTGTGTCTGATACAGGCCATGGTCTTTGCAATCACTTGTTAAGCATCAGAGTTGGACAATGACTCGAGACGATAGAAGGAGAATTGATACCTTTAAGCTGTGGTGCTGGTGAAAAGTATTGAGCGTACCATGGACTGCTAAGAAAACAAACAGATTAATTTCATCCTACAGAGGGTTAAATCAGGCTGTTTCTTAGAGTCAAGGATTCTGAGGCTTCATCTAACATACTTTGGACATGTTTTATGGAGGGACCAGTCCTTGAAAAGGGACATCATGCTTGGTAGGGTGGAGGGACAGCACAAGAGGGGACGACCCTCTATGAGGTAGATTGATTCAGTGACTGAGGTAATCATGATGGGTGTGTCAGAGACAGTGTGATTGGCATAGGATAGAGCAGGATTTAGGGCTGTTGTACATAGGGTCGCTGTGAGTCACAGGCGATTCGATGGAACATAACAACAACAACAACAACAATCTATACTAAAAGGCTGAAACCTTTGATCTTCTGCAGTACGTGTACCAAGTGCTTCCATGCTCAGTAAGCAAAATGCGTTATTTACACAATTATTTTACCCATTGAATGTTTTCAATATGGTCCATAGACTCCTTCAGTATAGCCATTCAAGGCTTGAGTTTGTTTCAGCTAGAGGAATGTTTAATTTCCGTAAGGGATGTTCTGTTTCATTTTAGCAGTGTCAAGAAATGTTTTGAAGAGCCTAGATTGTTAAAATTATAGTCACTTCAGCTGTTAAACAAACCATTGGATATTTGAGTCCACCCAGACGTATCTCAAAAGAGATAGTTGCTGACCGGCTCCTAAAAAATTAGCAATTGAAAATCCCATGAAATGCAGTAATATTCTGACATGCACAGAGATATTATGATTTAGAATTGCCTAAACAGGAGGGATTAGTACCTCTGGGATCAAGTTAATAGAAGCAAAGGTACTGCTCAACATCCTACTGCTCGGGCTATCCTTACCTTCAAAATAGAGCATTTGGCACAAGTATTATAGCCTGAGGTTGAGGAATTTTGTTTATTCTAAAAACACTACTAACTGAATAAAATCTGAAAGTTTGAAAGACACAGCTAAAGAAAAGTGAGTGAGTTACTCTGCCCATAGTAATATGGAAAGTGTGAGGAGAGAAATTACATTTGGCCATGCCTAAACATTTGGAAAACAAAGATTCTCACCACTGGGCCAATTGGCAGCATTAGTATGGATGATGAAGAAATTAAGATAGTTAACAGTTTTAGTTTACTTGGTTCCACAGTCAACACTCTTGGTAACAGCAGCCAGAAAATTAGGATATGATATGAATTGCATTGGGAAAGTCAGCTGTGAGGGACCTCTCAAGAGTACTCAAGAGCAACGATGTCAGGCTGGAGACTAAGGTGCAACTTATCCAGGCTATGGTCTTTGCAATTACATGCTATGCATCAGAGAGTTGGACCATGAATAGAGATGATAGAAAGAGAATTGATGTCTCTGAGCTGTGGTGCTGGAGAAGAGTGTTGAATATACCATGGACTGCTAGGAGGACAAACAGGTCTGTCCTAGAAAGGGTGAAGCCAGAATGTTCCTTGGAATCAAGGATTCTGAAGCTTCATCTGACATATTTTGTGCATGTTGAAAGGAGGGACTGGTCCTTGGAGAGGGACATCATGTTTGGCAGAGTGGAGGGGTGACGAAGGAGAGGAAGACCCTCAATGCGATGGATCGATTCTGTAAGTGGAGTGGTGAGAATGAGTATGTTTGAGATGGCGAAGTTGGCACAGGATAGAACAGCGTTTAGCGCTCTTGTACGTAGGGTCACTATGAGTCGCAAGAGACTAATGGCACATAACAGCAACAACAACAACAAACATTTCGATATGATTCTTGAGAGAAGGTGATTATAAAGTTAGAAGAGGTAAAGAATAGATTTCTAACAAAGTAAAAATAAATATGGCGAGGTTTGAACTTCTCTTGAAGGAGATCAACTAGTAAACGGAGCAGCTGGTATCATTTAAAGACCATGGCCTGTATCAGACACATCTTAGTCTCCAGCAAGGCACCATTGCTCTTCAGTACTTTGGAGAGATCCCTAACAGCAGACCTTACCATCAAAATACGTTTTTTAATTTCGCAAATGCTGGTACCAAGAATGATGACTGTGGAGGCAAGCAAAAGTTGTTAACAATTTCAATCTCTTCACCATCCATCCTGTTGCTGCCAATTGGTCCAGTGGTGAGAATCTTTGTCTTCTTGACATTGAGCCTCAATCCATATTGGAGGCTGCAGTCCTTTACCCTCTGCAGCAAGAGCTTTCAGGTCCTCCTCAGTTTCAGCAAGCAGGGTTCTGTCATCTGCGTAATGCAGATTGTTGATAGATCTTCCACCAATCCTGAGGCCACATTTCTCCTCATGGAGCCCAGTCTCCTGGATAATCTGCTCTGCATACAGGTTGAAAAGGTATGGAGAAAGGACACATCCCTGGCACACGCCCTTCGAATTTTGAACCATGCAGTGTTTCCTTGCTCTGTTCTGATGACTGCTTCTTCGTCTAAGTATAGGTTTCACATTAGCATGATCAAGTGTTCTGGGAATCCCATTCTTCCCAGAGTCAGCAACAGTTTGTTATGATCCACACAGTCAAATGCCTTTGCATAATCAATGAAATGCAGATAGACATTCTTCTGGTATTCCCTGCTTTCAGCTAAGATCCATCTAACATCAGATACAATATCCCCTTCTAAATCCATGACCGCTTCTAAACCCAGCCTGGACTTCTGGCAGTTCTCTGCTGATGTGCTGCTCCAGTCATTTTTGGATAAACTTTGGTAGAATCTTGCTTGCATGTGAAATCAATGATATTGTTCTATATTTTCCACACTATGTTGGGTCTCCCGTCTTTGGGATAGGAACAATCATAGATCTCTTTCAGTCAGTTGGCCAGGTGGTTGTTCTCCAGATTTCTTGGCACAACTTGGTGAGCACATCCAGGACAGCTTCTGTTAGTTGAAATATGTCAATTGGTATACCATCTATTCCTGGGGCCTTACTTTTTGCTATTTCCTTCAAAGCAGCTTGAACTTCTTCCTTCATCACCATAGGCTCTTGCTCATATGTTGTTTCATGAAATTCTTCTGTGTCTGCCAAGTCCTTTTGATACGGTGACTCAGTATATTCTTCACCTCTTCTTTTACTACTTTCTGGATCACTTAAATTCTGCCTAAATCATCCTTGATTATAGCAACTTGAGGTTTGTATTTGTTCTTCCATTCCTAGGAAGCAAAATTTGACCTTCAGTCTATCCCATCTCAATTTAAAAACTACCTCAGGAACAGATCTGAGACCTTGAATACTGATTAATTAGGACCAGATGAGCTGGGAAGATATAAAAAATTTCATCCACGAAGAATGCAAAAGGTCATTATAAAGAGGAGGAAGAAAAAATTAAGATGGATGTCATAAGAAACTCTCAATATTGAACTAGAGCATTGAGAAGCCAAAGCAAAGGGAAGATAGCAGGAAGCTCAAGTGTTGAACAGAATATTTCAATGGGCAGCTCAGGAATACAAAGCAATGTATTATAATTACATGTGCAAAGAACCGGAGTCAGAATATCAAAAGTGTCAAACTCGTTTGGCATTTCGTAAGCTGAAGGATCTAAAGAACAAATTCCAGCCTTGAGTTGCAGAATTTAAGGACACTGTGGGCAGAATATTGAATAACCTAGGAAGCATTAAAAGAAGATGGAAGGAGTACACAGAGTCACCATACAAAAATGAATTGGCTGCCACAGAAAATTTCAAGAAACAACGTATCATCAAGAGGCAATGGTGATGAAGGAGAAAGTTCAGGCTACTCTTAAAGAAGTGGCAAAAAGCAAGGCCCCAGTAATTCATGGAAAACTTTTGATGTATTTCAACCGATGCTACCCTGGATGCACTCACCAAGTTGTACTAAGAAATTGGAGGACAACTACCTGGCTCATTGTCTGGAAGAGATTCATATTCATCCTCATTCTAAAAACAGGACACAGTGTAGAATTTGCTCATCAATAAATAATTCCCATTCCTCAACAGAGTGTGGAAATGATTGAATATCATAAATATCACTCCCAAGCAAAATCCTGTTGAAGGTTATCACAAAACAACTACAACAGTACATTAACTCCTATCCTGGGCCATCCTTATCATCTCTGACACACTTGAGCCAATTGCAGCAATCACTGTCTCAATTTATCCATTAAAGGTCTTTGTCTCTTTCACTGACCCTCTATCTTTCAAATAATGTCCATCTTTGAGGCAAATCTCTTTAGCAATGTGTCAGACAAAGCTTTGCAATCCTTGGCTGTATGGGGCACTCTGGTTGATTTTTTTTTTCCAAGGCATATATCTTGGTTGAGTGTTTTGGTTTTGGGTGGAGTTTGGGGGGTTTTGTTTGGAGTGTTTTTTTTTTTCTTCTTTTATTTTATGTCCATGGGATATTTGGTACTCTTCTCCAACACCACAACTCAAAGGCATTGGTTCTTCTTCTGTATTTCTTGTACATTCCCCATCTCTCAGATGCGTATCTAGTGATTGTAAAGACTATGACCTGAGCAAGATGCACCTTGGTCTTCAAAATAACCTCATTGCTTCTCAGCACTTTGAAGCGACCCATGACAGAAAATTTTCCCAATACAATATGTCTCCTGATCTCTTGATTATTGGTAACAAGAGTGCTGAATACGGATCCATGTAAAATTACTTATGTACTTCTGATAATAAAATAACCCAATGGTCTACCTACAGTCATCCTTTACCCTTGTAGCTATGCCTATCAGCTTCTCCCCTTCTGGGAGTCTTGAACTGGTTTAATACTATGTGTTATAGTACATAGTTTCCAAAATAGTGGTTCCAAAGCCCTCATAATCAGAAATGTCCTTTAGATCCTTGATATACTCATAACGAGGCTAAGCACATCATGCCTGGACGTATTAATAGGCCCTCATTTGTGGAGGGAATGACTTTGAACTCATAGGCTACTTTATTTTCTTTTGTATATTTCAACAATGTGCTTATCATAATCTCATTCACTCACTGCTATCCAGCTCAGACTCACAGTGATCTTTCGGTGGGTTTCAGAGGCTATAAACTAAAACAGAGGAGGCTTTCAATATTTCTCCCTCAGACTACATCACCAGACCTCCCTTTTTGTAGTCTGGAAGGATCCATTTCTAGTAAGGTATGGATTTTGTACATGAAAATGGAGAAACTGTTTCTCTTTAAAAAAAAATTTTAAATCTAGAGTCCATATTAGGAGTAGAGAATGTCCAAATGTATCATTACAAAGTTCAAAAGCACTGGGCCCTGTAAGGGCCTAATGTGATCTCTGTATTTTTTTAATTTTGTTACACTGGATTAAGTGTCTCTGTGAAAAAGCAAGAAGTCAACAACTAAATCCAAAACTAGAATTAGATGCATCGTGCCTGACTGGTACAGAAACCATGGTAGAGATGTAATCTTCTATGTGCAAACTTAACGTGCCAGTTGTTTTATTTAGGGAGAGAAGGGGGGGGGGGATGCATTAGTGAGAAAGTCCACAGCATAATTAGGAAACAATCAACACGTTTTTCTTGCTGTCCTAATTTTTTCTTCACTTTAAAATGCTCCATTGAGTTTAATTAAACTTGCCCTAGGCTTATAAGCCTAGCAAACTGGGGAACATTTTTTTGAAGCTCGCTTCCCTGTCAGAAAGGTTTTCTTCAAGCTGGCCCAGTACTACAGAACTTCAAGGTTTCAGGGGATATTAAAACAACTGCAATCAAATTAATGTAGATTATCTTTATTTTTTTTTTCTATTGATTTGAGAAAAGGGAACAGGAAGCTGGGCACTGCCAAATGAAAGACTTGTAGAAGATTATTAAGGATGCCTTTTTGAAAGGCAGAAAGTAGAAAGCTGTCTACATGTGGTAGTAAAGGAGAGAGGCAAAGAATAAAGGGGACCCACAAGTGATTAAAAGAGATGTAAAGAGAGGTAGGTAGAAAGGTAGGTAGGTAGACAGTTTGATAAGATAGATAGAATTATAAATGACACATGTAGGAAGGTACATAATAAATCAGTATATAGTTAGATACCTGCTGTCAAGTTGACCCCAATTTGTGGTCACCTTACATACCAGCAGAACATGTTGACGATTCTGCATCACTCTCACAATTTCCAGCATTTTCAAGTCCAATGTTGTAGTCATTGTGCTAATCCAGTTTACCAAGCATTTTCCCTACCCTCCTTGTCTCCCTACTTGACCAAACATGATGGCTTCCTCAATCGTTTGATTCCTGTTGATAACATTTTCAAAACAAACAATTCTGATAGTGTATATTCTACTGTGATCTACAAGGCATTCATTGGCTGATTTTCAGGCATCTATTACCATTTATTTTTCTTAGTTTCTTAGTCTAGAAGCTTCACAGAAACTTGTCCTCCATGATATCTTTGACATTGTTTAAATTGATATAAGTTGGAAAACAGCACAATATGAAAACCTGACAGCAGTGAAGAATAATTTTTTTTTATTTCAGTGTTCTGTTATTTTTATTTTCTTCATCCTTTTCCCTATCCATTACCTCCCCTTATTCTTCCTCTTTACCCTCTTCTTTTCCTTTCTTTCTTGTCTTTAAATGTCAATTTCGTGTTTTGCTTTCCCGCTTCATGTTGTACTGGTGTATTTGTCATACGTTTTGATCACCCACTGCTTATCTCCATCAACCTGGGCAAAGAAGTAGATTGACTTTTGGCCACACTGCACCAATAAGATTTTATATCTCTAAGGATTATGTAGTCTTGATCAGAGAAGCATATAAACTAAAGGAATTTGGTATGAGTCAAATAGTGGGCTCTGACTGACGTGTTTTCTCAACTATGGTGCTTTTTGAATCCTGGATCCTCAATATTTCATCGGCTTTTGTAAGTTTTTCAGTATTTATCTTCATTAAATTTTACTGCTGTATGCCAAGGTAAGGAAAAACTGCAAGATCTCAAAGTCTTATAAGACAAAAGTTTAGTTCATATTCTTGATTATTTGGCTAGAGATTGACTGAAGGTATGTTCCATAGACTTTTTACTCCATGAGCCAAGATGAAAAAGTTTCTCCAATTTGGAGATTCCTTACTCCTGCAGCAGAAGAAAACACACCATGAGGGAATCATGTGGTATTTACTAAAAGCTTTCCTTGAAAATAACATGAGTTACTTCCATTCATATTTCAGTTGGATAAAGTAAGTCTAAAATCAGTAAAACTATAATACTTCTCAAGGGATGAACTCAACAGGAAGAGAATGGAGGAGAAGGGCAGCAGATTGCTTTGAAGATCAATAAAACCTACCAGAAAAATTCCATCCGTTTAAGCAAATTGCTATTGCTATTGTCAGTGCTATTTCGCACCATCACTTGATAATCCTTGTTGATATACAAAAGATGTGTTTAGCCTTCTTTATGCCGCTTTCTTTTAATGAAAATGCAGCAGGCAGTAAGTTCTGGAGCTACACATGTTTGGATTATGAATAAAGTTTTGTCAAATATTAATTGTGCAGTGGTAGAGCAATGACTTACTTTCCATAACTTTAGTTCCTATATCTTTAAAGTAGCATTTTATAATTTCACTAGTAACCTGTTCTCTTCTAGATAGAAACATGCTATTCTTGTTGTTATCATACCTGCTAGTCACTTTGAACTCATAGTGATCCTTGAACCATAGCTCTGAACCTTGTCCTATGCTGAGACAATCTCCCTGTCTCCAACGTATCTACCCCCATTATCTTAGTTACTGTGTCAATCCATCTCATTTAAGGTCTTCTCATGCAAAGTCCCTCCTCCTTCCAAAAGAGATATCCTTCTCTGAGTACTGGTTGCTTCTGTCAACATTCCCAAAGTACATGAGATGGAGCTTCAAAATCCTTGTCACTAAGAAGCAACTTGGCTTCATCCTCTCCAGGACAAACTTTTTTGTTGTCTTGGCAGTCCTTGGTATGTTCAATACTCTTTTCCAGCACCACAACTCAAAGGCATTGATTCTTCATCTACCATCCTTAGTCAGTGGTCAACTCTCTAATGCATAGCAACTAATTAAAAACACAGTGTCCTAGATCATCAGTCACAGCTGTTCCTCCAGTGTCCAATCAGAAGCTATAAATCACATGGAAGGAGATTGCCCATCATTCTCTGGCACCACATCTGGTAGATTCAAAGACCTGTGGGTTGACAGTACAACTCCTTGTGCATGTTATCACAATGAACTTTCAAGTCAGAATTGATGTATAGCTGATGCTCCAGAAAGTTTTCACAGACAGTAAATGACACAGAAGATTGTCCATCTTTTCCCCATGGAGCAGCTAGTGAGTTTGAACTGTGTATCTTTGAATTGACAATACATATCTTGACTACTAAGTCATCAGAGCTCCTTCCACACCCATAGGAAGCTTTATCTTTTTCATAAGTACCAGTTATCTGACCCTATTTAGCAAGAAAACAAAAAGGAAGCAAACAAACAAAAACCACTCTCTTGGGTTAAACCATGGGATTTCAGCACACTTTGTAACTCTAGAATGTTCTTCTTTATAAATAGTACTGAAAGTGATTTTTGTTTTATGTGCTGTCAAGTATGACTCATGGCAAACCTATGAACAGTGGATCTGAACCCTGTTCTATCCTATGCCATCTTCATCGTCTCTGACACATTGAGTCCATTGTTGCAGTCACTGTGTCAGTCCATCTTGTTAAAGGGTTTTCCTGTCCTTCATTGACCCTCCATCTTTCCAGGCATGATGTCCCTTTCCAAGGAATGGCATCTCCTAGCAACACCCTCAAAATATGTGAGACCAAATTTCAGCGTTCTTGTTTCTAAGGAGCATTCTGGTTATGATTTTCCCAAGACATATATGTTTGTTCTTTCAGCAGTCCATGGGCTATTCAGTACTCTTCTCCAACACTACAGATCTAAAGCATCAATTCTTCTTCTGTAATTTTTATTCATTGTTCAGCTCTCAAATGCATACCAAGTGGTTGCAAAGAGTATGACCTAAATGAGGTACACCTTAGTCTTCAAATTGACATCATTGTTCCTCAGTATTTTGGAGAGGTCCCTGATAACAGAGAACTTAACAAATGTGGTGCATTCCCTGATCTGACTGTTGAGAAAATGGTAGTAGTACTAAAGCCATCTAATTTTGGGTATTAAATGGCTTCTGGTTTCAAAACTGATCTCATCCAAGTTCTTAACTAATAAGAGAATGATCAGAGGGACTACTTGTAAAAATACAAAGAATGAATGGGGAGAGTAACTGAAATAAAGGAGAGGAGATATTACAAATGGGGTTTATAATGTGAGCAAAAGCATAGAAGCAAGGACCAGCACTACATGTATGCATACCCAATTAAATCCTGCTGAAATTACAGAAAATGAAGCTAAAGAGATATAAAAGTTACATGTCCTATTTAGACAAGTTAAGAAGGAATATTTTGTTATTATTGTCAAGTTATGTGACATAATGGGCCAGAGGAATGGTCACACAAGCATTTGAAACAAACATCTACCATATACTGGGTAAATTTTAGAGATAAATGAGTAGATAAAATGACACTTAGGAAGTCATCTAGAAGGCTATGACAATAATCCTGAAGATAATGAAGATTTGAACTAGAAGAATGGTAGGGAAGGCCATGGTAAAGGGAGACACCCCCCTCAAAATATTATGTATATCAATTAATAATACTTTTATAAATTAATGTTATCAAGTGGCAGTGGTGATGAATGAGGGAATTCAAGTTGCTCTCAAAGAATTGGCAAAAAGCAAAGCCCCAGGTATTGAAGGCATATCAAGTGACATATTTCAACAAAGAGGTGCAGCTCTGGATATGCTCACTGGTTATGCCAAGAAATCTGGAGGACAACTACCTGGCCAACTGACTAGAAGAGATCTCATCCAAGTTCTTAACTAATAAAAGAATGATCAGAGGGACTACTATTTATTTCCTTCTCCAAAAAAGGTGATCCGACAGGATGTGGAAATGATAGATCAATATCGCAAATACCACACACAAGCAAAACTGCTAAATATTATCCAAAACCAACTGAAACAGTATATTAACAGAGAACTACCAGAAATACAAGCAGAGTTTAGAAGAAGCTATGGCACTAGAAACATTATCACTAATGTCATATGGATACTGGCTAAAAGCAAAGAGTAACAGAGAAACGTTTATCTTTGCTTCACTGACTATGTAAAGGCATTTGACTGTTTTGATCACAGCAAACTGTGGCTAACCTTGAGAAGAATGGGAATTCCACAACACTTGATTGTGCTCATGTAAAACCTGTATGTGAACCGGGAGGCAATCATCAGAAAAGAGCAAGGAAACACTGCATGGTTCACAATTAGGAAGGGAATGTGATAGGGATGTGTCCTGTTTCCCTACCTTTTCAATATGTATGTGGAATAGATCATGTGAGAGTCTGGACTTTATGAGGAGGGGTATGGCATCAGGATTAGAAAAGGACCCATCAATAACCCTTGTTATGCAGATGATACAACCTTGCTTGTTAAAACTGAGGAGAACCTGAAGCATTTGCTGTAGAAGGTCAATGACTCTAGTCTTCAGTATGGATTGAAGTTCAACAACAAGAAGACAAAGGTTCTCATCACCAGGCTAGTTGGCAGTACCATGATGTATGGAGAAGAGATTGAAGTTGTTAATAATTTCACCTTGCTCAGTTCCACAATCAACACTCTTGGCACCAGCAGTCAGGAAATCAAATGGCATATTGCATTGGAGAAGTCTGCTGTTGGTGAACTCTCCAGAATGCTTAAGAGCAATGATGTCAGTCTAGACACAAATGAGTGCATGATCCAGGCCATTGTCTTCATAACTAGTTGCTATGCATCAGAAAGCTGGACAATGACTAAGGATGACAGAAGAATTGATAGTTTTGAGTTGTGGTGCTGGAGAGGAGTATTGATCATACCAATGACTGCCAGGAGAACAAATAAGTCTGCCCTGGAGAGGATGAAACCAAGTTTTGGAGGAAAGGATTTTGAAGCTCCATCTCACATATTTGGGCACATGGCCAGAGCGCACCAGTCCTTGGAGTAGGACATCATGCTTCAAAGGGTAGAAGGACACTACAGGAGAGGAAGACCCTGAATGAGATGGATTGACACAGTGATCATGGCCTTAGGTGTGTCATAGTCAGTGAGACTGGCTCAGGATAGGGCAAGGTTCAGAGGTATCGCAAACAGGGTCGATAGGAGTAACAGATGACTTCACGGCACATGACAACAACAATGAGTTCTTGTAATTTAGTCATAATGATTTGTGTAGGCAATCCAAAATTAGGAAATTAAAAATCTCACAGATGCTCACTGGGAGAAAGGCATGCAATCTCCTCTGGTTCAATTTATAGCCTCTGATGTCCCACTAGAGCTTCAACTAAGACACACACCAACAACTCAAAGGGAGAGGATTTTCAAATTTTATTATTCTCAAATTTCTAACTTGCATGGAATAGCAACAGCAAAACTCCTCCCATAAAGTTAATTATAACTCATTATGATCCTCCACTAGATTTCTGAAGCTGTAAATCTTTAATATTGGCAGGAGGAGACTGTCCATCTTTCTCCACCAGAGTACTTGTTAGATGTGATTCATGGATCTGAAAGTAGCAATCCAATACATATGCACTATTGCCACCAGAATGACATAACTTGGATGGAAGAATGGATGAAATCGCTCAAACTGAGAAAGACAATCCCTTAGACTGAGGAGTGTGGAGAGGATGTGTGGAGAGGCATGTTTATAAGTAATAATAATTTAACTTTATACTTACTTTATCTTGAGATGTCAATTGTGTGTCTGCCTTAACTACTGCATTAAAAACTTAAATATGTGGGTCCAAAACTCAAACTATCTGCAAGATGGAGATTTGGGGATTTCATAATCATCCAGCTACCAGTAGCAAATGATGATGGGTAAGATTACTTAGGAAATATTGGAAGAGGTGTGGTCAGAGAGAACATAAAAGTTAAGAAAGGAGCTCACAATAGAGACAGAAAGGAACAGAGAGGATCAAGGAAAGTTAAAGAGAGTATGATGATACAAAATCAACAGTTTCATTTTTAAGAAAATCAGAATAGTGTTAAACGTAGAGGTTTGTTAATCTGTAACCTGGAAAGTGTTAATTGCATTTGATGTTGAAGATGATTGAAATAGGATTTCAGAGGGAATTAGGAATGTAAATAGGGTGCATTATGTATTATTTCTTATAAGGATTGTAAGAGAGTAATATGAGGCCAAGGAAGAACATTTTAAGATTGTAAATTTTAAGCAAAGAATCATAAAGAATATTCAAAAAGTATAATATACCAGGATGAAGTTTGAGGATAGAGCAAAATCTTAGTGAACATGAAGAGTCAGAGTCCAGTATAAAGGAGCAAGAAGGATTTTAAAGTACTACATTCCCTATGAATGAGAAAAAGGAGAGAGTTTATGTCTAAGGTCTGATGATATGACTTCGTATGAATAGAAGAGATGCCGAGAGGAAATTAATGGAGTGAAGAAATTGAGAATTCAAAGAGTATGGCATATCTAATAACTTAAATGAAAAAGATCTGGTCATTGACTTGGCATGATTATAGAAAAATGATGGGAATATTTAAGTATGTCCCCAAACTCAAAAATCTCTTCCAACTCATGATGAGTCTCTAAGTCTATAACTCTCGATTGGAGTAGATTGCCCTATCTTTCTCCTATGGGGAGATTATAACCTCTGACCTTCTCACTGACAGTGTGACATGTACACCCACTATGCCACTAGATCTCCTCACTTAAGATACACCTTCATTGACTATATGATTATGAAAATGGCATCATCTATTCTAAGCAACGTGACAACAGCTAGATGGACCTTAGTAACAGAAGCTTAAAATAAAATAGAGGCAATTGTCTTGAGGGGTAAAAAATACATGAAACCATAACTTTAGAATGTCTGCGTGGATACTGCACATAGACCCCTGATGTTTATTAAACTTGGACAGGAAAAGAGAACTGTGGAAACTGTTTCCAAATTTCCAATAACCAAGTGCTAAGGAAAAGTGAGTTAGTAAAATAACAATGGTTTATTGTTATAAACTTTGAGTATAGAAATACTTAGAATAAATGAATATTGATTTAGAAATTAACTGGAAAGTATGAACAGTGCTAATATCCAGATGTAAGTGGATGAGAGATAGAGAGAAATGACTTAAAGATGTCAAGTCCCTATGTTTTACTTATTCTTTGGTGTTCCTGGCTATCACATTGTTTTTTTAAATTTTGTGAGCTATCCTAGTTTCTTCAAATAAACATCCTTACTCATTACACTGGTTTGAAATGTGCTTCTGTCACTTAATCCAAAAGAATAATGCCTACAACCAGCAATGTTTTGTGTGTGTTTATACCCTTTGTCGAGAATGACACAGGACTGAGCATTGTTTCATTCTGTGGTACACAGGGGGTTGCTGTGAGTTGAAACCCACTCCTAGGCTCCTAATAAGAACAGTATATACCCTTTAGCTCTCAGGGCTGTGTAAAACATATAACCGATATTAGAATTAGATACATCTTTTGCTCAGTTTGGTTCCCACTAAACTCCTGGCCTTCTCAAGTTCTTTCTGAGCCCTATAATGAAGAAAATTTATCCAGACTGCTCTGAGGAGATAATCTGACACTGAGAGAACAGGGCCACTGGCAATGAATAGCCTAGATTCACAAAGAATGAAACAGATTAAACTAACTAGAAACTTTTTGGCTGAAATCACAAAGATTGTATTAGCTAAAGGGACTGTGGTAGATGATTATTTGATCTTGTATCCTGATAGCGCACATAGGAAAGTGCTGGATACAGCATCTCATGAAATCTTGATAGCTAAATTAATTTAAATTGGCTGAATACGTAGATATTAAATATCTGAATACAGCAAACATGGGGAGAAGGTGTCAAGTTGGAATATGCAGACTGGCTAATCAGATAATGGAGGGGATCAGTTTAACTCTGTTTTTATTGGACCATCTTTACTAATAGTATCTGAAGGGATAAACAGCATGTTAATTAAATCTTCAAAGCATTGGTAAAGGCAATAATAAATTAAACAAAGAAATTTAAAGAGATATGAGAGATGTGCTGATAAAATGAAATTTAGGATATTGGAGATGAAAATATTCCTCAGATCCTTCAGATCCCAAATGCTTAATTAGAAAGTGACTAAGTACGATGAAGTTGCTGATCTTTAAAAGGATGTCAGGGATCAGTGCTGAATATGTGTAAAGGGAAGAAAGAAAGTAATGCAGAAAGAAAGTATGGTTAGTATTCTGTGCAAGTGAGTATTCAGTCATACTCTTCCCCCCTCCCTTTTTAAAATTTATTTTTAGAAAGAAAAATATTTATCTAGTTATAGTGCAAGTAGCCTGAGTGACATAATGGTTAAAGCCTTTGTCTGATAACAAAAAAGGTTTTGGGCCAAACACACTAGCCACTTCATGGAAGAAAAGATCTGATAGTCGGCTTCCACTAAGATAACAACCTATGAAGGAAGTTCTACTCTTTATTATAAGGTGCTTTGAGTCAGAACCAACTGTTGTCAGAAGCAACGATCTTAGAGAAAGACTTCTAAAATATCAAATCCAAAGAAGAAAAACTTAACTTCAATACTCAATACTCTAAATCATTGTTTGTATAGAAAATAACAACAACAAAAGGTAACAGGAGAGTAATGATTGTATGTAAAAGCTACTTAAATCCTAAAGATTGAGATGAATGCTCCAACAGTAAAATGGACAACTTACATAACAAATAATACTCAAAAGGCAAAAAAGTAACACATGAAAAATGTAAACCTTCTTTTTAAAAATGATTAAGAAAAAAGAGAGAGAAATAACTTTTTTTTTTCACCTAGAGAATTAGCAGGTTTTTTGAAAAAGAATACTCCTATTAGGGAGCTCTGATAACCCACCAGCTTCACAGCAGAAGAAAGATGATAGATCTTTTCTCATACTATTTACAGCCTCTAAAATCACCCTGGAAGATAAGCTATAAGTTGGTTCAGACTCTATCACACATAATAACAATAAAAACATTAGGGGATCCTGATGGCCTAGTGGGTAAGTCGTTCCAGTGCCAACCCAAAGGCCAGCAGTTTGAATTCACCAGTTGCTCCTAGCAAGAAAGATAGATAATCTCTGCTGATGCTATTTATAGCTTCTCAAATCCCTTTAGAGTCAGTTATGAGTCAACTTCAACTCAATGGCTACAAATGGCTATGTAGCGTGTTTACTGCTAGTTGAAATAACATTAATAGGGGAGGTTTATCAAGAGTACTTAATGTGTTGGTTTTAGGTGTGAGAAGTTGGAGGGTAAGATAGAACATTATATTAAATTACGAGTATTTAATTGAGCTGCTAGCTAAAAGGTCTCCAGTAGTAACCACCAGCTGCTCTGTGGGAGAAAGATGGACCACTCCTTCCATTAATATTTACTTCCAGTAGATGGTCACTATGAGTCAGAACAAACCAGACAACAAGGAATTTGTTATGTGCTGGTAAGGATTAATCTGTAATAACTATGAGATTCTAGAATTTTAGTGAGTTAGTTTATTTTCTTAAAGTAAGAGTCCTGGCCAGGTGTCCAGGTCCCTTCACCATTTAAAAACACATCCATTAATCAATCTATCTTCTCTCTTATTCTCTCTCTCTCTCTCTCTCTCTCTCACACACACACACACACACACACACACACACCCCGCACAGAGTCATATCCATATACAGCTGAGGAAAGAGCAACTATGTACAGGAAATTTCTGACTGTAGTATGAAATCCATCTCTTCACATGTCCTTGGTCATACTAAGTTCAAAGGAGACTCGGAGATGTAATTTAACTTTGTATTCAAAGAAGGGAGGAATTGATTTTAAAAGTTAGTTAGCTAAAGCTTCCCGTCAGAACTGAAGAATCAAAGAGTGTTGTTGTTATGTACCCTCGAGTTGGTTCTGACTCTTAGTGACCCTATGCCTAATAGAATGAATCACTGTCCAGTCTTGTGCAATTCTTTGCACTGTGTCAAGGCACCAAGCAGAAATAATATCTATTAACTGAAGTTAAAAAACTGATGTCTTAAAAGTGAATTAATAAACTCACAATTATTTATTTTTAAGATACTCTCCATGGTGTTGTTTTTATTATTCAAAATGGCTTTCCTAGTCATTGACTTGCTGGCACGGGGATGAGTGGCAACATATAAATAGGATGTGTAAGCCTATCCACAAGGGGATTGACTAGTCTCAACAAGGTATCATCGTTAAATTGTTGAGTATCTGATAGCAGAAGGGGATAATCTCACAATCAGAATAGAAGCAAGAGAATGTAATATGTCCTTCAGGGTCAGTGATTCTTGCACCAGCCACACTACAGTCTACAGAAGCAGCAACCATAATAGTCACAGTGAAGAACCAGAGACTTGACATGAGATGGAACCGACCTTAGGACTGCCACGTCATTGAACCAGAGCTAAGGTCCTTTTCCTCAACTTGTTGAAGGATTGGGTTAAGGAGGGAGTCATAATTGGCAGAACTAAAGCTTTAAAGCTGTGAGACTGAAGGCCGAAGTACCTCTATAGTCAGAGACTCTCTTGACTGAGTGGTTGCATTCTACTTCTAACCTGAATTATAGCCCCTTTAGTTTCATAACATGGCAATGTGTGGTCTGGAAGCTATTACAGTGGATTTTGAATCAGTAAGATTGGTATTGAGCTGAGTAGAAAGAGGTGCCAGGCATGGGGATTATGTCTGACCTGATGGGAATTTGCTTTGTGTTGTTGATGCTGTTTAAGGGGACAGTTAGCCTTTGTGGAGTTGGTAAAGCTCAGATATAGCTGTCCCCATGCAGTCCTTGATTTTACACCCCTAAAAATTATAATTTAATCCTCATGACATCTCTCTTCAATAATTACTCATGTTTCCATGAAGAAAGCAAGATTATGAAATGATTTTAAAACATCTGAAATCAGACAGCAAGCTAGGGCTACACTTGAATACAAATCTATCAATATCTTTACCAAAATGGAAAAACTAAGTCTTTAGAAGTTTTAACTGGTCCATCTTGCTCTACAATAGCCACATACAATTATTACTAAATTTATACTTCGTCTCTAACATTCAAGTCAACATTTTGCTAGAATTAATTACTTTCTCAGCACTGATCTTGTCAAATTAAATTATATATTTTAATCCTTTCAGCAACCTTTCAAGGAAAACATTTGATGGCTGACTGACAGATCATCAGTATGAATCTACTAGCCAGTTGTTGGAGAAAGATGAGGTAGTCTCCTGCTTTAAATAGTTAAAACCTCAGAAAACTGATAGAATGTCACTATGAGTAGGAATCAAATCAATAGCAGTGGATTACATGTAAATTTGGTTAAGATATACAGTAATTAGGCAGTTAGGTCAGAGCACTATTGACAAAAACAATGCAATAACACAAATACACTTACTTGTTGATTTTTGTTCTTAGCTTCCCTGGAGTTAGCCCCAAACTCATGTCAACGCCATATATTATTGTGAATGAAAAGCTGCATGATCCCCATCATTGGACCATTGTGATCCATAGAGTTTTAATTGGCTGAGTTTTGGAAGTAGATCACCAGGCTCCTTTGCCTACCTTTAGCCTGGAAACTCCCCTGAAACTTGTTCAGTATCATAGCACTGGGCAAGTTTCCCCTGATAGATGGATGGTGGTGCTGTGCATGGCTTGCACTGAACCCAGGCTTCTTGCAAGGAAGGTGAGACTACTACAACTAAAAATACACTGCCCTTCTACACAATCATTGTTGTTATTGCTGTTGTTTGGTACTGTTGAGTCCATTACAATTCATAGCAACTCTCATTATACACACACACAAAAGGAATGCTTGTTATTAAATGGGATAAAAGGGAACCAGTAGTCTTAAATAAAAAATCAAAATGAATGTACACTGAAGATGTGAAGTCAAGGCCCTTGGAATCAGGAAAATTTGGAACGGGTGGGTTGAGAGACAGACGGGAGAAAGAGAATGACAAGACCGAGCCCTCCCAATATGGGAGAACAGAAGAGAATAGGGAAGATAGTGACAGTTACAATCTACCTCACAAGTGAGTTCCATACAGCACTCCTGGGCCAGCATGTTGATAAACAAACAAGCAAACAAGCAGAAACATTCTACAAATATCAGATTAATGAGGTCCTAGCTCTAATATTTCCTCATTTAGTGTGAATAATCTGAATCGTATAACTCAAAGTTTCCTCTAAAGGGCTCCAACTCTTGGTTTGAAATACCTTCCCCCACCTTTTTTTTTTTTATGAATGTGCAAATGTTATAATGCAAAGGTGAACTGAAAAGCTCTTTGTCTTTGGAGACTGAAATATATTGCCCTAATATTACTTGGTGATATTGCTCTTGTAACAGCTGTTTTCCTATTAATATATGTGCAGTTTACTTTGTTTAGCCAGGCTTATACCAAGAGATCTTACTGGAAGGGAGAGTAGAGACCCCAGGGAGAAAAGAAGAGAGTTCCTTGGCTCTAAAAATCTTATTTTAATGTGCGTTCAAATTGCCTTCTGTCCCAAAAATGATATGAATACATTCATAAGGAAACTTTCCTAGCCTTTCAGGGCAGGATATGTGCATGGCATGGTGGTTGTGGGTGGGGAAAAGGACATGTTCTTTATTTACTTATTTGATTTTGTTTGTTTTGTTTTCACAAGAAAAGATATGAAAATTGCAATGGACGGTAAAGAATGTGGCTTTAGGGAAAAACTCTTATAAGGTATTCTTCTTTTGTTGTGTACTGTCGAGTTGGAAATGACCCTCCAGTAGGTTTTCAGAGACAGTTAATTGCAAGGGAGGATATTGCTCACTATTCTCCAGTGGACCAGCTGGTAGACTTGAACTGTGTGCCTTCAGGATTGCAGGACAGCTTCTTGCCTCTAGGCCACCAGATCTCTAAAAGCAGCCTAGTTTAAATTCCATCCCTTTCATCATTGAAAGGAATCTCTGGTGGTTTAGTGATAAGGGGCTGTGCTACTAACTCAAAGACATGTGGCTCAAATCTACCAGTTGCTCTACAGGAGAAAGATCAGAAATCTCCTCCTGTGTAATTTATAACCACTGAAACTCCTCTGGAGGTATGAGTTGGTCCTGAATCTATGGTACATAACAACAATATCTTTGAATCTAGTTATATTTTCCCCCCTCTGTTGCTTATACTGGCAATGTTTTATTCTGATTATTCTCTTGACTGGTACCTTGAATGCATTAGCTTCTTATTAAGCAAAGTCACGGTGTTAAGTATTTATATTGTTCAAAACAGCCTGGATTTTAAGGATTTCAGTCAACCATTGTAAGAACACCCTTTCAAAAGGTCCCAGGATAAACGTACCCTCTTCAATTCATTCCAAGCATTCACTCATATAATAAATATTTATTTCAAAGTATGAGCCACAAACTTTCCTGGCTATCAAGAATATAGTTGTTGTTGTCATGTACCACTGAGTCAGAATTGAGTTTGAAGTTAATGAGTTGAGCAAGTGGTAGGGAAGCATATTTCAGGTGGAACTCTAATTTTAAATGTGAAATTTGAGATGTTGGTTAGATATAAAAGTGAAAATGATAAATGCATAGCTGAAGACATAAATACTCAGTATAGAAAATATGAAGGTCACCCAGAAAATGAAAGATATCTATAAAAGAAATTCTAAGCATTACATAGAGTTCAAGCAATTAAAAAAATCAATTCTTCCAATTTTATTGGGTGGGTGGAGAAGAAGATTGAGGAGGAGTCAATGAAATAAGAGGAAAATAAAGAGAGACTAACTGTCTTAGAAACCGAATGGATTGAAGCTCAACATCAAGAAAACAAAGATTCTCACCAGTGGGCTGATTGACAGCATCTTGATAGATGGTGAAGAGTTTGAGATTGTTAACAACTTTAGTTTGCTTGGTGCTACAATCAACACTCTTGGTACCAGAAGACAGGAAATTAAAAGACAAGTTGCATTGAGAAAGTCTCTGTCAGAGACCTCTCAAAAGTAATGAGGAACAACGGTGTAAGTCTGGATACTAAGGTGCACCTGATCCAGGCCACAGTCTTTGAAATGACTTACTATATACATCAGAAAGCTGAACAATGACTAAGGGATGATAAAAGGAGGATTGATAACTGAGCTGTGGTACTGGAGAAGATTATTGAATATACTATGGATGCTAAGAGAACAAACAGTTTCATCCTAGAGAGGGTGAGACCAGGCTGCTCCTTGGAGACAAAGATTCTGAAACTTAGACTGACATATTTTGGGTATGCTGAAAGGTAGGACCAGTCCTTAGAGAGGGATGTCATTCTTGGGAGAGGGGAGGGACAGTGCAAGAGAGGAAGACCCTCGATGAGTTGGATTGTTTCAGTGACTGAGGTAATGGGAGTAGGTGTGTCAGAGATAGTAAGACTAGGGCAGTTGGACATAAGATCGTTATGAGGTTCAGGCGACTTGACAGCACATAAGAACAACAAACATTCTTTCTGGAGGAAGATGACCTTAGATTCAGGCAAATAACAACTATGACTCAAAAGACTCCAAAAGAAAACGCAAAAAGAATAATTCTCAGTGTTGATAGCCTCTGTTTCAAGTAGTTGCTATGGGGTCTAAAGAGCCTAGCAAGGTTCAACTGGTATTACGTGATGATGGTGTCATCCTGAGACTCATTACTACAATTATTGAATATGGGAGACAGTGCTCCTGTCTCAAGGTTGACACCATCTAGTCTCTGATTACTTTAACCAAGAGGAGTCTCAAACAGCATTTCAAAAAAGGAGGTGATTCTACATCTTCACATAATTGAGGCTTTCTACCCACATCATCATCATTATCATGTAGTCATTATTGACATTCTCATTATCTAATCAGTTTTTCTTGCCACTGAACTAAGATTTTTGTGTTTGTGTGCTGTTTTAGTCCTGAAAACAATTTGGAAATTAGATATTTTGTTTCCATTTTAACAAATGAGAAAATTAAAGCTATGTGCTTGCTTGCAAATGGCAGAGCTAAGACCTAAGGCTAGTCACGATCTTAATTACTAATCTGCTTCTGATTAGGTCATTCAAGTAGTTAAGCATTAAACTACCACATTCTTAGTTCAAATCTATACAGGCGAAACTTGTAAAACGGTAGTAGCTGGCTATCTGTCCCTAAAAGATTACATTCTTGAAAACAGTAGGTTATTTTTGTCATGTGTTGTTGAGTTGACCACTACTCATAGCAACTCAATACATACTAGCTCTGAACTCAGCCGTATCCTGAGCCAACCTTATTATCTCCAACCCCCATACCCTCATTACTCCAGTTGCTATGTCAATCCATCTCATCAGGAGTCTTCTTCTCATGTGCTGTTTCTCCATCCTTGCAAGCATGATATCATTCTCCAAGGACTGATCCTTCCTGATGACATGTCTAAAGATTGTGAGAATGAGCTGTCCCTGTCAGTTTGCTGGCAGGGAGCAGCAACATCCTGACAGCAGTAAGTGTGAAGGAGACACACAACTTCGGAAGGGCTGCATAGAGCCGCACTCAACTTTATTGGGGGTTGCAGTGCACTTATACACAGGCGAGTAAACAAGAAGACAGGATGGTGTGGGATTGTAGATGTGGGACATGCGGATTGGGAAGGAGAACCTCAGCTCAGTGTAGACCACTCCCAGCTCAATAAATGTGGCAGCCATATTAAGTTTGCACTTATTTGGAGTTAAGTGATTTGACCCTGCCGGAGGCCTCCCCCTCCTCCTTAACATTCTCCAACACTGAGCCTCAAAATCCTTGCCTCCAAGGAAAACTTGGCTTCACCCTCTCCTGGACAGACCTGTTTGTACTATTGGCAGTCCACTGTATGTTCAATACTCTATTCCAGTACCACAATTAAAAGACATCAATTCTTCTTCTGCATCTTTAGTTATTGTCCAGCGCCCTGATGCACAGCAAGGTCATGAAGACCATGGCCTGAATCAGGTACATCTTAGTCTCTATACTGAGATTGTTCTTCAGGACTCTGGAAAGGTCCCTCACAGCAGATTTTCCTAGTACAATTAATCTTTTGATTTCTTGATTGCTGGTACCTATAGTGTTGATTGTGGAACCAAGCAAGCTGAAATTGTTAGCAATCCCAATCTCTGTTCCATCTATCATAGTACTTCCAATTGGCCAAGTGGTGAGAAATTTTGTTTTATTGATGTTAAGTTTCAATCTATATTGAAGACTACAGTTCTTGACCTTCTGCAGCAAATACTTCAGGTCCTCCTCAGTTTGGAGAAACAAGGTTGTGTCATCTACATTAACACAGGTTGTTGATGAGTCTTCCCCAATCCTAATGCCATATTCTTCCTCATAAAGTCCAGCCTCCCATATAATCCATTCCACATATAGACTGAAAAGGTATAAAGATAGGACCCATCTTTGATGTATTTCTTTCCTGGTTTTGAAACATGCAGTGTTACCTTGCTCTGTTTTGATGACTGTTACCTAGTCCATGTATAAATTTGGCATAAGCACAATCTAGTGTACTAGTATTCCTATTGTTCTCAAGGACGCCACAATCTGTTGTGATCTACACAGTCAAATGTCTTCCCATATTCAATTCAACACAGATAAACATTCCTCTGGTACTCTCTGCTTTTGGCCAAGATCCATCTGACATTAACAATGATGTCTCTAGTGCCACAGCCTCTTCTAAATCTAGCTTTTGTTTCTGGTATCTGTCAATGATCTCCAGTAAGATTTTGCTACCTTAGTGATATTGCTTGATAATTTCCACACTCTGTCAGATCACTTTAAAAAAAATGTGAATAAATATGTATCTCTTCCAGTCAGTTGGCCGGGGATTGTCCTTCAGATTTCTTGGCACAACCTGGTGAACACGTCTAGGGCTGCTTCTGTTTGTTGAAATATGTCAATTGGTATTCCATCAATTCCTGGGACCTTATTTTTTGCCAATTCCTTCAGAGCAGCCTGCACTTCCTCCTTCTTCACTGTTTCCTCTTGATCATATACTGTTTCTTGAAATTTCTGTGTCATCTAATTCTTTTTGGAAAACTGACTCTGAATACTCCTTCCATCTTCTTTTGACACTTCCTGGACCATTCAGTGTTCTACCCATAGGATCCTTAAGGATTGCAACTCAAGGTTTAAATTCGTTCTTCAATTCCTTCAGTTTTAGAAATGCTGAGAGAATTCATCCCTATTGATTTTCTGACTCCAGCTCTTTGCACATTATCATACTTGGCTTTGTCTTCTCAAGCTACCGTTTGAAATCTTCTATTTAGCTCCTAACTTCGTGATTTCTTCCCTTTGCTTTGACTTTTCAGCACTTTAGTGCAGTATTCAGAGGATCTTTCATCATCCATCTTGTTTTATTCTTCCTCCTCTGTCTTTGTAATGATCTTTGGCCTGGCATACTTTTTAGATGATTATATATATATCCTTCCACAGCTCATCTGGTCTTCCTTCATTAGTAGTCAAAGCCTCAAACCTGTTCCTGACCTGGTTTTTAAATTAAATTTGGTCAAATTTTGGGTCTTGTGGATTTTATTTCATTTTCTTTAGCTTAAGTTTGAACCTGCATCTAAATAGTTGATGGTCTAATCCACTACCTGCCTTAGTTTTCACAGCAATATTGAGCTTCTCCAAAGATTATTTGCACAATGTAAAATCTGATTCCTGTGCAGACCATCAGGTGAAGTCCATGTATATTGTCATTATTTGTGTTTCTTTAAAAGTTATTTGCTAGTGCAACAATGAATGAGTGGAAGCCCAAAATCTCTGTAAATGTTTATGAAAATTAATAAAATATAATTATAGGGAAAAAAAAGTTATTTGCAATGAATAAATCATTGATTGTACAAACTTCTATCATTTTCATCTCTAGCTTCATTTCCGTCACCAAGCCCATGTTTTCCAATTACTCATCCTTCTTCTCTGTCCACAACTTTTGCATTCCAGTTTCCCATCATTATTAATGTTTCTGGTTTGCATGCTCACTATGTTTCTGATTGCGAAGTTGGTAGAGGTCATCTATTTCCCCCTCTTTGAGTCTGGTTATTTATGTATACCTTTAAATTACAGTGATATTAACACGTTTTCCTTGTAAGGACATGAATATAATCCTGTTGTTCACAACATTGTATTTCTTGGCGGGTCTGGAAACAGGCTTTTAAATCATGAGTGCAACTTCATTTTTCCTCACCTTTTCATCTCCAGCATAGTAGATCATATCAGATTCAAAATGTCATATGCCAATCTGTCTCATTCTGTCAATGCTTAGCATATCAATATTTATGCATTCCATTTCTTCCTTAACAATATCCAGTTTTTCTAACGTCATGATTCTCACATTCCACCAGCAACTGTGTATACTTTTCACATTCTGGAAATAAGATTGTGTCATCTACATAAAAGAGGTTGTTGATGAGTCTTCCTCCAATTCTAATGCCACTTCTTCTTCACATGATTCAAGTTCTTCAATAATTTGCTCAGCATAGAGATTTATTAGGTTTGGAGAAGAGATACAACTCTGATGTGTGTCTATCCTGATTTTAAACCATATAGTGTCTCCTTGTTCTGTTCATATAACTGAATCTTGGTCTATGTAGGTATTAGTTAATATAATATCACATGCAAGTAAAGTCTTGCTGAAAATTCCTAAACAAATACTAGAATATAAACAGGAAATTTCCAAAAATTCAAGTGGGATCAAGAAGAGGTTATGAAAGTAGGTCATTGTTGAATTTAAATGAATCTTGACTGAAAGCAGAGCATACTATAAAGATGTTTGTGCTTTATTGATTATGATTGTGTCTGGTCTGTTCTCAGTAAAATAATTAAATTTAAAGAAATATAAATATAGGATACTTATTATTTTTTGAAAATTAGTTGTAAATCTTTCAAAAATCTTTCTGCTACTAATCCCTCAGAACAATTTATTCATTTATTTGTTTCTTTATTTATTTATCGTGATTCCCCAGAATGTAAACTTTTTTTTCGTGGTGGTAGCATGTTTTACATGTTTCCATCACCATTTCTACTCACAACTTTCTCTTACTGGTTTCTAAGGTTAAAGATACTTTTTTGGAAGGTAGGTATGGGAGATAAGCATATCTGCTGTTTTCATTACAATGGTAAACTACATTACTTCATAGCTTATATTAATTTTTAAACATGGAATTTGAATACTTATACCTATAGGTTGGGCTTTTACTTAAATTAGATTTAATTTGCAAATATATGAAAGAGATTGAGCTCTTGCCATTTATTTGCTTGTCTTGATTGAAAAAAGAATCAAAGGTTTGTCATTCTAATCCTTGTTGTATCATTGAATCTATAGATTATTTATGAATGTTCTTTTCCTTTTGGTCTTTACTGATCATTTTCTCCCTATATCACGTTCTTAGTGCAGATACTTTTACAGAAGTATTTATCACATAGATTTGTGATTTAAATAGTTTAATATTTTTTGATGGAGTGAAAGTGAAAAAACTGAGATTTGTGTGTGCTTCTCAACCAATGTAACTGGGCTAAATTCCATTTACCTCTTTACAAGATATCCATTTCATTTCTCAGCTTAATGAAAACCAGAGTAGCATTTTTGTAGTCATAGAAATTGGACTCCTCCAATATTTTTGGTTAATGCATGTTTTTTGTTCTAGTTGTTGGATTTTATCTCATCATAAAACTTTCATTATATTCCAGTCACTTTTTCAGAGGCCATCCCTCAAAACCCAACAGGAATATGTTAATAACTTTATGAGGGCTTGGATTTCACTGAGCTTCAAACCAGGAGTTAGATATTCTCTTTGAGTTCCACAAATATGCTTTAGAGCTGCCATCTTAGAATTTCCTTTTCAATATATCAAGTACTTTTAGAAGGTAAATTTTCATTTTAAATTTCACAAGAACATAACAGCAGATTTCCAGTTCCTGGTTTGCCTATCCTAAATTCTTATGAACAGATACAAAAAGATATGAGGCACCAACAGTTTTATAAGATGAAACAGAAAGTTTATGAGCTAGAGCTAAATTTCAGGGCAAAGACACTTTGTATTAAGTAGTCTATGAAGGATTGTCCGGGTGGTACATATGGTTAAGCACTCAGCTATTAATAGAAAGGTTTACAGTTCAAAATTCACCTAGAGAGACTTGGGAAGACAAATCTACCTATGCACATGGGAAGGATTATGAAGATTGAAAACCTTATAGGACTTAAACACTTGGAGTCACCATGAGTTGGAATCCACTGGCTTGTTTTGGGTTATTTTAACCTGTTGTTATTATAACCTTCTGTTTTGTGTCTCTCATTCTTCATTCTCCCTTTATTCTTTCTTTTTCACTTTTGATGATAAATGATAAAAAATTGTGTATTTCTTTAGAGAGATATATCTGGTTTTGGTTTCTTATACCATTCTCCATTCCTAAGCTAATATCTCCTCCGCTATAAGTGTCCACATCAAAATCACTCTTTTCACAATGCCTTCCTTCTCTGATGTCTAGTGACATACCTTTTGTGAGATTTAACAGCAATTTGTAATTTCTTCAATGTAGTATTTATACTCTATTATCATAATATGTTTATCAAATCTCTTCATTAAACTTGGGACAACGGAGGCAAGAACTTTTTTATCTAATCAATTGTCTATCACACACTACTCAAAAAACTCATTGTCATCGAACTGGAAACACCTCATATCTGGCCCTCCAACAGGTTATGAGAGATTGGAATCTTAAGGGAGGAGATTGCCTATCTTTTTCTCCACGTTATACTGGTGGATGCTCATTGCCAAAAAAGCCCCATTTTTGTATTAATAGTACAACTACCTATGAGCTAGGCCACCAGAGCTCCCGAAAACACACCAAACACTAAAGAAGTATATTTATTTTTACTTACTCTAGTTTAATTTACTGAAAATATTAAATATAATATTAAACTAAAAAATAATTTAAAATCCCTCATTGTCATTGAATTAAAACATCAGGATGGATGGTGAAGATTATACACAGCTTTAGTTTGCTTGGCTCCACAGTCATCACTCTTGACACCAGTAGCCAGGAAATTAAAAAACGTATTGCAATGGTAATGTCTGCTGTTAGGGACCTCTCCAGGGTACTGAAGAGAAATGGTGTCTCTCTGGAGACAAAGGTGTGTCTGATATAAGCCATGGCCTTTGCTATCACTTGTTATGCATCAGAGAGTTGGACAATGACTAAAGAGGATAGAATGAGAATTGATGCCTTAGAACTGTGGTGCTGGAGAAGAGTATTGATGGTACCATGGACAGCCAAGAAAACAAACAGATTCATCCTGGAGAAGTTAAACCAGGCACCTCCTTGGAGGCAAGGACTCTGAGGCTCCATCTAACATACTTTGGATATGTTTTAAGGAGGGACCGGTCCTTGGAGAGGAACATCATGCTTGGGAGGGTGGAGGGACAGCGCAGGAGGGAAAGGCCCTCTATGAGGTGGATTGATTCAGTGACTGGGGTAATCTGGATGGGTGTATCGGAGACGGTGTGATTGGCACAGGACAGAGCAGAGTTTAGGGCTGTTGTACATAGGGTCACTATGAGTCGCAAACGACTCAATGGCATATAACAATAACAACAACAACATAAATCATGTGGGAGGAGATTGCCCATTTTTTCTCCTTCAGTAGAGTTGGTGGATTTGACGCACATACCACTGTGCTACAGCACAACTTCTTACCACCTAAGTCACCAGACTATAATGATATTAAAGACATTAGTTAACAACTACCTTGCTAGATTGCTAACATACCTTTTTTGACTCAAGATTGTGATTTCTCACTTTTGGAATTTTCTAGTTTAATTTACTATCAAACTCTACCAAACCCAGTCTCATCCATTTGATTCTAAGGAATTCTACAGGAGAAAAAAATGAGCAGTCCTCCTGTAAAGAATTGCATCTCTGGAAACCCAGTGAAGAGACTCCAAGGGTTGAAACACATTCAACAAAAGCAGATCAATTTTTTTGGTTTTTGTTTCCTAATACACAGAAGTGTCAAATACATATTTCTTAAGGTCATTTAAAAACTATTGTATTGCTAGTTAATAATAAATATGCTTGAAGATTTGAGTGTGGAGTATGTTTACAGCAGTTATTATTAATTTCATTGGCAAATCCAAAACAATTAGTAGATTAAGTTTACTGGATAAAGATAATAATTGCATAATAATGTGTTGGATCTATAGTCACAGAAAATTAGCAAAGATGTCATTGAACAAGCTGTTAAATTCTCCATTAGGCATCAAGGGAGATGAATGTTATTCATTTGTCCTTATCTTTAATAACTAGAGAAATGGAGATTGAATTATGGCTATCATAAACTGAAAGAGAGCCATTAGTAGAATTAAAAAGAAAATTTTTATCTTTCAAATATGTACAGAACCCATCTACCACCAAGTCAGTTCTGACTCGTAGAGACACTGTTCGGAAGCATAAAAAAACCTCAAGTATGTCTAGTGACATAAAATGCTTACAAACAAACAAACAAAAAGAATAGAAAGAACCAACCAACCAAATAAAAACCCAAAAGTATATAAAACATGGAAAACCCCCCAAAATTCATAAAACATGGCTTATTACTTGCTATCATTATTGCATCAGAGGGTTTGATAATGATGAAGGATGTCAGAAGAAGAATTGATGCCTTTAAGTTGTGGTGCAGGAGAAGAGTCGTGAACATACCGTGGACCACCAAGAAAACAAAACAGTCTCTTTTGGAGAGAGTGAAAGCAAGTTTCTCCTTCAAGGCTAGAGTTTTGAAGCTCTCTCTCAGATATTTTGGCATTGGCCAGGAGGGACCAATCCTTGGAGAAGGACATCATGCTCTGATGGGTGGAGGGACAGTGCAGGAGAGGAAGACCCTGGATAAGATGGATTGATAAAGTAACTAGGGCAATGGGATAGGCGTATTAGAGTCAGTCAGACTGGCTCAGGACAGGGCAGGCTTCGGCAGGACAGGACTATCATGCTTAGAGTTGCTATGAGTCGCAGGTGACCTGATGGCACACAACAACAACATATATAAGTTATAAAAATATACGTAAATACAATATATATCTTATTTTTTAAAAACCACAAAACTACTCAGAGTGATATAAAATAAACTGATGTAATCCTCCAAGAATAAAATAACTTTATAAGTATTTAAATGAAGTATTCATTAAATGTAATCAGAAACTCAGTATTTCATAATTTCCAATTTTTATATAATCAGTAGATATTACCTCATTTATTAGGAACAAATTGATTAAGTTAATATATAAAAATACCTTAGACAATTAAGTGCTGGCACAGGATAAGTGCTCCTTAAGAGTTGTTTCATAGTATTTGTCAGGCTCATAAATAAAAGACCAGCTGTTTGAATCCACCAGTCTCACAGGGAGAAAGATAGGCAATCTTTTCCTATAAAGATCCCACCATCAGAAACCTGATGGAGGGTTGCAATATATAGGACCTGACTCTGGCAATGGGTTTGTGGGGTTTTGTTTGCTTTCTGTTTATTTGTTTATTTATGGCACTGCCAGTGCTATCAAGGAATATAACCAGGTGAGCAGATCAGCTAGGCTCTTAAAATCATGCAGCCACGTCTGCTCTGTGGAGCATTTGGTCAGATTTGGGGGAAGCTTCAGATTTAAAATCCTAGTGATGGTTTTGGCTATCTAAAGAGTAGCTCTTTCACCATTACTTTATCCTCTGCTTCTAGATTAATGAGTCACATCGCATGGATACTTGCTTTCAGTATTGCTCTTGTTTCTGTGTGCCCTTGAGTAAGAACCGACCATAACAATCCAGCAGCAAGTTTTTAGAGGTACTAAAGTATATGAGAAGAGGTTGTCCAACTTTCTCCAGCAGGGCAGCTAGTGGATTTGTACCTAGTGCATTTGGGGATTACAGTGCAGCTTCTTTCCACTAAGCCACCAGTGCTCCTTAACTTATTTAATATTTTTCACTAAAATAATAATGACATTTAAATTGTTTTGAAGTTCACAAAGTGGCTCCATCTTTACATTCTGAGAAAATAGAAAAATATAAGCATATTTTAATACAAAAGTCTTTTACCTGCCCTAAAGGGTAAAGTTATGGGAGTTATGCAACCCCAAAGGCAGGCAGTTTGAGTCCAACAGCTGCTCTGTGGAAGAAGGATAGCCATCTCTTCCCAGGAGATTAACTGCTTCTGAAAGCCTCTGCTGTACACAACAAAGACAACAACAATATGTCAATTTAGTATTGTATTCATTTTTTTCATTCATGAATTCATGTACTTAAAAGCCATTCTGTGTATAAACAATGAGTAAAAACAAACAAGGTCCCTGCCTTCTTTAAGCTTATTGTCTGTTAGGAAGCAACAATTAATTTCTTTTCCAAAGTATATGTTAAAAACATAGTTGTATGGGAGAACATCAGGATTTTACTAAGGATTGTATTCCATTGACAGGGAAAGGGTGGCTCAAGATTTTCACAGAAAACCTGTTATAACCAAGGGTTGTTATTAACATCTCTTCCCTCCTGATGGACATGGTCAATCCATCTTTCTTACACTCAGAGTGCTGATTCATCACAACAAGGGAATTTATAATCAATGGATTCTTTGTTCCAATCTCCCAAATTAACTCTATAATGTTTCAGTTTATACTTTGTCTTATTAAACCTTATGTCATATCTTCTTAAAAACATGTTTTACATTTAACAGTCAGTAAGACCCATATGTAAACAATGGGGTGTGGTGGGGGGAAGAGTAGATACTCCAGAAGGACTTTCATAAATGAAACACGAAAGCCATTGAATAGTTCTGTATCTGAGGAGGAGACACATTACATTTACCCATTCCATTTTGCTCCAACAATGAGGGGAAGGCTTTGCATGAGGCAAGTTATCCTTTCTTGAAGTTGGATAATTACTGAAGTATATCACTTGGGCAAGAAAGGGGGGGAAAACTATGAAATACATTTTTAAAACTTCCTTTCCCCCTTTTTCAATACCTCTAGCTGCTGTTCTTGCTGTTAGGTGCCATCAAGTCGAGCACAACTCGTAGCAACACTATGAACAAAAGATCTGAAACCTGTTCTATCCTGCGCCATCCTCACACTTCCTGACACACAAGAACCCATTGCAGCAGTCATCATGTCAATCCACCTGGTTGAAGGTCTTCCTCTTCTTTGCCAACCCTCCACCCTTCCCAGCATCATGTCATTCTCCAAGGAATAGCACCTCCTAGCAACGTGTCCAAAGTATGTGAGGAAAAGCCTCATCATTATTGTCTCCAAAAAGCACTCTGGCTGCACCATCTCCAAGACATATCTGTTCATTCTCTTTGCCATCCATGGGATGTTCAATGGTCTTCTCCAACACCACAACACAAAGGTATCAATTCTTTTTCTGTCACCTTTATTCATTGTCCTGGTCTCAGATGCATAGCTAGTAATCAGAAAGACTACTCCTAGCAAGTTAGAAAAATATTTATAGAAAATATAGATTGTATGTTGTTATTTTTATGTGCCGTCGAGGAACTTGCAACTCATAGCGACCCTATGTACCAACAGCCCTAAACCGTGCTCTGTCCTGTGCCAATCTTACCGTCTCCAACATACCCACCCCGATTACCAGTCACTGAATCAATCTACCTCATAGAGGGCCTTCCTCTCCTGTACTGTTTCTCCACCCTCCCAAGCATGATGTCCCTCTCTAAGGACCTGTCTCTCCTCACAACATGTCCAAAGTATGTTAGACGGAGCCTCAGAATCCTTGCCTCCAAGGAGCCACTCGGTTTAACCTTTTCCAGGACAAATCTGTTTGTTTTCCCAGCAGCCCATGGTTTTCTCAATACTCTTCTCCAGCACCACAGCTCAAAGGCATCAATTCTCCTTCTATCCTCCTTGGTCATTGTCCAACTCTCTGATGCATAACAGGTGTTTGCGAAGACCATGGCCTGTATCAGACGCACCTTAGTCTCCAAAGAGACACCATTGCTCTTCAGCACTTTGGAGAGGTCCTTAACAGCAGACTTTCCCATTGCAATGCACCTTTTAATTTCCTTGCTGCTGGTGCCAAGACTGTTGACTATGGAGCCAAGCAAACTAAAGCTGTGTACAATCTCAATCTCTTCACCATCCATCCTGATGCTGCCAATTGTTCCGGTGGTGAGAATCTTTGTCTTCTTGACATTGAGCCTCAATCCATATTGTATGCTGCTGTCCTTGACACTCTGCAGCAGGCGCTTCAGGTCCTCCTCAATTTCAGCAAGTATACTTTCAGTTTCAGTAACCATAAAAACTTTTAAGAAAAAATCTCCCTTGTCAACCACCTTGTAGGCTTATATTGTGTACAGTCTGTGCAATAAGCACATTGGTATGTGATTTACTTCAAAGTCCATCTTCTCTGAATGTACATGTATGTACATATGTATGAAATCAATGGCTCCTCCAGTTTAAAAAATTTATGTGTTTTCAGGAGGAACCAGTCCTTGGAGAATGATATCACGCTTGGAAGGGTTGAGGAACAGAGAGAGAGAGAGAGACGAAGGCCTGGAATAGATCAACTGACACCATAACTGGAGTAATGACAGTAGGTGTGTCAGAGAAAGTGAGACTGGCTCAGCAGACAGGATTCAGAGCTATTGCTATGAGTTGTAATTGACTCAATGACACGTAACAATAACATATGCTAAATATCAACCTGTAGATATTTTGAAACATTTATTTTCATGAAAGACTATATTGTACGTATTTACATGATTATATAAATATTATCTAATGTTGTGGTACTAGGGATATTATAGCTAATGTCAGATGGATCTTGGCAGAAAGCAGAGAATACCAGAAGAATGTGTATCTGTGCTTCATTGACTATGCAAAGGCTTTTGACTGTGTGGATCATAACAAACTGTGGCTGACTCTGAGAAGGAGGTGCTAATGTGAAACCTATACTTAGACCAAGAGGCGGTCATCAGAACAGAGCGTGGAGACGCTGGATGGTCCTAAATCAAGAAAGAGGTCCATCAGGGATGTATTTTGTCTCCATACCTTTTCAATCTGTATGCAGAACAGTTCATCTGAGATGCTGGGCTGTATGAGGAGGAATGTGGCATCAGGATTGGTGGAAGAATCATCAACAACTTGTGTTATGAAGATGACACAACTCTGCTTGCTGAAACTGAGGAGGACCTGAAGCGCTTGCTGCACAACTGAAGCTCAGTATCAATAAAACAAAGATTCTCAGCACTGGGTCAATTGTCAGCATCAGTATGGATGGTGAAGAGATTGAGATAGTTAAAAGTTTCAGTTTGCTTGGTTCCACAGTCCACACTCTTGGAAACAGCAGCCAGGGAAATCAAGAGACGAATTGCACTGGGAAAGTCAGCTGTGAGGGACCTCTCAAGAGTACTGAAGAGCAACGACGTCAGGCTAGAGACTAAGGTTCACCTGATCCAGGCCTTAGTCTTTACAATTACGTGTTATGCATCAGAGAGTTGGACAGTGAATAAGGATGATTGAAGGATAATTGATGCCTTTGAGCTGTGGTGTTGAATATGCCATGCACTGCTAGGAGAACAAACAGGTTTGACCGAGAGAGCGTGAAGCCAGAATGCTCCTTAGACTCAAAGATTCTGAAGCTTCATCTGACATACTTTGAGCATGTTGCAAGGGAAGACTGGTCCTTGGAGAGGAAAATCATGTTTGGCAGAGTGGAGGGACAGTGATGGATCGATTCTGTGATGGGAGTGGTGGGAATGAATGTGTTTGAGACAGCGAGGTTGGCACAGGATAGAACGGCATTTTGGGCTCTTGTACATAGGGTCACTATGAGTCGCAAGCAACTCGATGGCACATGACAACAACAAAACAATAATAATGTTGTTATTATGTGCCATCAAGTGAGAACTGACTCATAGCTAAACCTCCAGCACGTTCTCAAAGGCTTTCAGTAAATCACATAGAAAGAGATTGACCATCTTTTTTCCTGCGGAGCAACTAGTGGATTTGAACCATTTATTTGCCTTTACATTGGCAGCAGAATTCCTTACCACTAAGCCAATTAATATTGCTATTATTTAATATTTCATGTTATTGTTTGTTGCTGTTATGTGCCCCCGAGTCCTTTGCGACTCACAGCGACCCTGTGTACAACAGCCATAAACTGTACTCCATCCTGTGCCAATTGCACTGTCTCCGACACACGTATCTCGATTACCCCAGTCACTGAATCAATCCACCTCACAGAGGGCTTTCCTCTCTTGCGCTGTCCCTCCATCCTTCCAAGCATGATGTCCCTCCAAGGACCAGTCCCTCTCATGTATTTTTATTTTTATAGAGTATAAGAAAGTAAGATGTACCGGATCTTATTTATTCTGTCATTGATAAATCTTTATTTACATTGATTATAAGTTTTTCTCTACAATGAATAAAGAAGCCATGAAAATTCTTATAAATCTGCTAGCAAGCATTTTCTTTGGTTATCAAAAAATGTGGAATTAAACATGTGAAACATCTATCACTTTATAATTTTATTATTACTATGAAGGACACAACAATGTCAAAAATCAGAATGCCATGGGCACTAATCAATCAGAATGGTTTCACTATTGGGTAAATTCAACTTATAGGCATTTGGTATGCTGCATTTACCCCTCCTGTTCCAAGACCAAAGAAAAACTGATGTCTTTTGATTGTGGTGTTGGAGTAGAGTAATGAGTATCTCATAAACTGTCAAAAGAAAAATCTAGTCTGTCTTGTAGGAAGCACAATCAGGATGCTTCTTTGACACAAAGATGATGAAACTTGTTCTCACATACATTGGGCAATAATAATGTCAGGAGGGTCTAGTTCTTAGAAAATGACATCATGTTAGACAAAGTGTTGTTAGGTGCCATCAAATTGAGTATTACTCATAGAAACCCTATGAACAGTGGCTTTGACCCCTTCCTATCCTGTGCCATCTTCACACATCCTGACACACTAGAGCCCATTGTGGCAGTCAGCCTGTCAATCCACTTAGTTAAAGGTCTTCCTTTCCTTCACCTACCTCTACCCTTCCAAGCATCATGTCCCTCTCCAAGGAACAGCCTATCCAGCAACATGCTTCAAGTATGTGAGATGAACCCCCATCATCCCGACCTCCAAAGAAAACTCTGGATGCACCCTCTACAGGAGATATTTATTTGGTTTTTTTTTTTTGTCATCTATGGGATGTTCAGTGCTCTTCTCCAACACCATCTCTCAAAGGAATCAATTCTTCTTCTGTCATCCTTATTCACTGTCCAGCTCTCAGGTGCTAATAAGTGATGGAAAGAATCATGGCCTGAATCAGACATAGTCCTCAAACTGACATTATGTCTCCTCAATAATTTGGAGAGGTCCCTAAGTGCAGACTATCCCAGTGCAACACATCTCCTGATTTACTGACTGCTGATACCAAAAGTGTTAATTGTGGATCGAGTAAGATGAAGTTGTTGATAGTTTCAATCTCTTCTCCATCCACCATGATGTTACCTATCTGTCCAGTGGCAAGAATCTTTGTTTTCCTGACATTGAGATACCATCCATATTGAAGGCTTCATTCCTGATCTTCTGCAACAAGTGCTTCAAGTCCTCCTCACTTTCAGCAAGCAAGGTTGGACAAATTTGAGGGTCAATAAAGATTAGAAAGACCTTCAAGAAATAGGATGGACATAGTGACTGCAAGAAAGGGGCTGAACATGACAGAGATTGTGACGATGGTGAAGGGTAGATTTTGGATATGTTATTTTTAGAGTCACTGAGTTGTTTGGAAGCAGAAGTGGCACCTGCTTCCTTAAACAACATGCCTCTGGAAACTCTAGAAACTTTGATAAATGCCGATAGTTATAGAAAGATTTTAGACCTTTTGTTCATAGGGTCGCTATGAGTCATACTTGACTTGAAGGCAATCAACCACAACATATATATTGTATGATTTGATGGTAACAACAACACTGCTTAAAAACCTTGACTGTGTGTTTATAGGTTTAATGTTAGAATCCAGGAAAACTTTCACTGTTTCTCATGTTTGTCTACAATTACATTGAGCTATTTAAAGTGACAAGTGGTGTTTAGTTTTAGCCATATGATAAATTGACCAATGTGTGTGTATTTATATGTGTGTTTGCACACATGTGGCTGAATATAGACATGCTTATTTTTAATTTTAGTAAGAACTATATTAAGTCATAATGATGTCAGTTTGAAGACTAAGGTGAACATTAATAAATAACTTATTAGCTCAGAGCTATAAAATGAATAAAAATGATAGAAGAAAAAGTGATGCCTTTGAGTAGTGGTGTTGGAGAAGAGCACTAAATATCCCTTGGACTGTCTAAACAACAAGCAAATATGACTTGGAGAAAGTGCAGAGTAGTCCTTAGAGGAAGATTATGAAAATTTGTTTCACATACTTTGGGCATATCGCTAGGAGAGGCTATTCTTTAGAAAGCGACATTATGCTTGAAAAGATGGAGGGTCAGAGAAGGAAAGGAATACCCCTTGATGAGATGGATTGAGGTGTGTTTCTGAGGATGGCATAGGATAAGACAGGGTTCAAATTTGTTATTAGGGTTGTTATGTGTCATACTTGACTCAATGACACCAAACAACAACAACATAACTAAATCTAAACATTTAAATTCAGTTAGTGATAGGAGTACAGCACATAATCACTGACGAAAATTTTTACATTATGAAGAGTACAAAACCAAGTATTAACTCTTAAAAAAGTCCAGCTCTAATGTTGCTGATTGAAATTTAAAAAAAAATTCTTAAAAGTCACTAAAATTTTTAATGTGGGCTTTCTCCAGAATGTTACATACCTCTAGAAGTTCAAACTAGTTTGTCCTTAAAAACACCTCTAACTTTTTCAATTGCAGCTATGTACTCCAAAGGAAATTATCCTATAACTACCCAGTTTTCACACCTGCTAAAAAAACATAAAGCAAGAAGTTTTAGTACTCTTCTTCTTGAGGGTGTTTCTTTTATCCTTTCCATGGCACACAATCAGAAAAAGAAGGAAAAGAAACACATTGAGCATTCCTTTTGCTAAGATTTCAAAAACTCCTTGTGATTATTTCAAAAGAATTAGAAAAAAGTATGTTTCTGTTTAATTATTAAACAAGCGACAGGCATGTATGTTGCATAGGTTTTCTTTTTTAAATAATAGAAAATTGAAATAGTATGGCAAGTTATATTCTCTAAAGCCTATTCCCATCCTCCAAACAGAGGCTCTTAAATATATCACAGAATATTATTTTCTTGAGCAAAATCCCAGCAGTGATGTCTTCCCTTAGCCATGAATGATTTCTTGACAATAATTTTAGTGCAATTGATTTTCTGAATTAAATTAGATTTTTTTTAAAGCACATACAAACAAATTTACTAATAGCAACCATTATGCAAGACTTTATTGCACGTATTTGACCATGTTACCAGGAGGGGTCACACTTGGAGGACATCAGCTTGATAATAGAGGCTCAGTTAAAAAAAAAGAAAGAAAAAATTACCCTCAGTGCAATGGTACAATGGATTAACACAGTGGCTACAATAATGGTGTCAAAATATTGAAGATTGTGAGGATGGTGCAGGGTCTGGCAGTATTTCAGTCTGTTATACATACAGCCATTATGAGTCAGAGATATCTTCACAACAACAACCAAGAGTGGACAGTGAATCAATCTTATTTTCCATACCCCTTCCCAGACAGCTCAGAAATATACTTATTTTGTATACTCTTGTTATAAAATTGAAGATCCATTTCACTTCCAGTTCTCATGGCAGAGGAATCTTGGTAAGTGATTTCCAATTCTATTCTGTGATTCTGGAATCTTTTAAACCTCTTGTTCTTACAATGATCTTCACATTTTCTTCATTATTTTACATAGACAGCAGAATAAAGAAGCTGCAATTTTGATTACAAAACTGTTTTAATCTCATTACGTTCTCATATCTACTTTTCTCTTTAATTTGTAATTTGAAGCATATTAAAAGTATAAAAGATAGAATGATTTTAACATTAATTATTTGAGAGGTCTAAGATCCTAAACTCCCAAATGTCTTCATGAAACATGTATAATTTGAAACAGTAAAGGAAAATAATTTAAATTTATACTGTAAGTGAAAAGAATTTTATTTGATAACACATCAGTCTCTCCAAACAGTATTCAAATGGAAGAAATAGTGTACTGTTGAAAACATAAAATGTAAGTTCCTCACACTTTATGCTACAGAAAAGTGTGGTATTTTTTTTCATTCAAATACATTTATTTTTTAGTAGCTATGAGTTAGGTGTGTTCATTAGTAACACATAAATCTGATCAAGGTACTGTATCAGGATCTTCAGATACAAAAAAAGATGATTCTGGCATTAAGGAGCTCATAATTTGAGGAAATTTGTTCTTGGCTAGACTGAAGGTCGTATGTGGATTCTTGTGGATTTGTTTTCATTTTTATCAGCTTCAATTTGAACTTGCCCTTGATCTATGTTGCTGTTGTTATGTGTTGTCGAATTGCCTGCGACCCTAGGTGCAATAGCTCTGAACTCTACTCTGCCCTGAGTCAACCTCAATGTCTCTGACACAACTACCTCCATTATTCCAGTTACTGTGGCAGTCCATTTCATCCAGCATCTTCTTCCTCTCCCATGCTGTCTCTCCCCCCTTCCAAGCATGATAGACTTCTTCAAGGACTGGTCCTTTCTGGCCACAGCCTCAAAACTAAATGATAACAGAGCTTCAAAATCCTTGCCATCAAGTTACAACCTTGTTTCACCCGCTCCAGGATAAACCTGTTGGTTCTCTTGGCAGTCCATGGTATGTTCAGTACTCTTTCTCAGGTCCACAATTTAAAGGCCTCAATTTTAGCTCATTCTAAGATGCAAAACAAAGGTGTGTGATTTCTTCGGTTCAAAGGAACCAGGTGGATTGTTTAAGAGAACCATCTAGGAG
Organism: Elephantulus edwardii; assembly: GCF_000299155.1. Classification (NCBI taxonomy): domain Eukaryota; kingdom Metazoa; phylum Chordata; class Mammalia; order Macroscelidea; family Macroscelididae; genus Elephantulus; species Elephantulus edwardii. The sequence continues at coordinate 2,237,330 of NW_006399974.1, read as the reverse complement.
GGATTCCCAGAGTCTGGTTTACTGAAATGAGTAGGCTTTTGAATGAACAGCTTTCTTTTAAATGAACTCAATAGCTAGATCTGAGAAAGTTTTTAAATGATTGTATTTTCTGTTAAGAAACATGTACAATTCACTATTAATTTAGTTGCTTGATAAGTAGGTTTGCAGGAGGCTGTCACATGGGACAACATACAGGTTAAGCAAGTTTCTCCTTGTTTCCTTACTCTTTCTCTGAACATCTGCTATGCTCAGCAGGAAAATATCTGCATTGAGCTGTATTATACGGATTGTTTGCTGGAGAAATGAATTGTTGTATGAATGTATCTGTTTTATATCTGTCTGTCTATCTATCTATTTATCTATCTATCTATCATCTAATAATGATTGTGAAGATGGCAGAAATGGATGAATAGGACAGGGTAATGTTTCATTCCTTTCACACAGGGTCACTAAGAATGAGAGTCAACTGCACCAAACTAAAACCACAAATGTAGATGTTGTTGTTGTTGTTATGTGCCGTCGAGTCGTTTGCGACTCATAGCGACCATTTGTACAACAGCCCTAAACCCTGCTCTGTCCTGTGCCAATCTCATTGTCTCTGACACACCCATCCCGATTACCCCAGTCACTGAATCAATCCACCTCATAGAGGGTCTTCCTCTCCTGTGCTGTCCCTCCACTCTGCCCAGCATGATGTCCCTCTCCAAAAACCTGTCTTTCCTTACAACATGTCCAAAGTATGTCAGGCAAAGCCCCAGAATCCTTGCCTCCAAGGAGCAGCCTGGTTTAACCCTCTTTAGGCTGAATCTATTTGTTTTCTTGGCAGTCCATGGTACATTCAGTACTCTTCTCCAGCACCACAGATCAAAGGCATCAATTCTCTTTCTATCCTCCCTATTCACTGTCCAACTCTCTGATGCATAACAAGTGATTGCAAAAACCATGGCCTGTATCAGGCGCACCTTAGTCTCCAGAGAGACACCGTTGCTCTTGAGAACTTTAGAGAGGTCCCTAACCGCAGACTTTCCCATCACAATACATTTTTTGATTTCCTGGCTACTGGTGCCAAGAGTGTTGACCGTGGTGCCGAGCAAACTGAAGCTGTGAACAATCTCAATCTCTTCAGATATATAACTTAAAAGCCTGGTTCTTGTAGTGTGTGTGTGTGTGTGTGTGTGTGTGTGTGTGTTTTCTGGTGGTCTAGTGACAAGAAGCTGCACTGCAATCCCAAAGGTGCGTGGTTCAAATCCACCACCTGTTCTGTGGGAGAAGGTTAGACATCTTCTCCGGTGCCATGAACTGCCTCTGAAAACTCACTGGAGGCTCAGCTGTAGGTCAGTATATATATTTTGGAAACAGTAGTGACATCCACTTCCTAAACAATATGCCTCTGGAAACTCTATGAACTTTGAGAAACAACGCTAGTTATAGTAAGGCTTCAGGTCTTTTGTTCATAGGGTCTCAATGAGGCGTGCTCTACTCGACGGTTATCAACAGTAATAGATATATTTAAACATACATATAAAATCAAGTATTTATAAACATACTCACAATCAGTTATAAGTTCAGGCCTTTAAATAAAGAAAGGAGGAAATCTATGCCACATTTATGTATCATCAACTCAACTTCAATTAGTAAATCTGCATATAATGAAAACAATGAGGTCAAGAATAAGTGGAGCACACAATATCCTTCACACTTACTAAAAGAGTATCTTGCTAAGACTGCAGCATTTCACAGTTGAAATTATTCTGTGAAGTTTCAGATTTGGATTTTAGCTACTCTTTTATTTTTTTCTATGAATTCTTCAGCATAGCACATTATTTTAAAAACAAATTTAAAGATCTCTACTAGCCTTTAGAATGCTTTCTTTTTTAAACTTTGAAATCCACCAATGCTTGATCATGTGGTTTGCCATGAAATTCTTTTCTTATTCTAAGTGAGAAGTGTAAAGAAGTTCCTTTGGAATTCATTGCATATAAACTCTCTTTTGTTAGGCTGTGAGAAGGAGAAGAGGACATGCACAAAAAAAGATAAGGGCACATTTCCTTTATTCATTGCATGCAATTCCTTGGCATCAGAATGTAGAGTTGATCAGTGAATAAAGTATTATCAAAAATTTTAAAAGTTCTTTAAATGACAAAACAATGTCTCCACTTTTTAAATGTGATCAGTTTACCTCAGACTCTTCTAAGTTGAGTTCCATTTTCTATATATGTACAGAAATATATCCACAATAATGTTAACACACACAGGCATAGCTTAGAGATATGATAAGTTTGGTTCCCAACCACTTTAATAAGGTAATCATCACCCAGCATTATTTTCAGGATCTGCACTCATTCAGATCCAAATGATCTTTTGAGTCACATACCCTTTAAAGTTGATATATTTTATCAGGATCTTTAATGCTAACAGAGATGGAAGTAAATTTAAATCAGGAAGTCCTTACATACCTTGTGAAAAGCAAAAGAGCTTGCATAAGGTAACAAAATTCAGGTGATTTTTTATTCGCAGTGCATATTAAAGTTACATTTCTACTGTACTATAGCTCATGTTGTTTCATGAAATTCTGTGTCAGCCAGTTCTGTTTGGTATAATGGGTCCAGGTGCTCCTTTAATATTCTTTTGATGCTTCCTGGACCAATCAATATTCTGCCCACAGCATCCATTAAGTATTGCAACTCAAAGCTTGAACTTGTTCTTCAGTTCCTTCAGCTTAAGAAATGCCAAGAGAGTTCATCCTTTTGGATTTTCTGACTCTAGCTCTTTACAGATTTTATTATAATACTTTGTTTTGTCTTCCTAAGCCACCTTTTGAAAGCTGCTTAACTTCTTGATTTTTTTCCTTTTGCTTTGGCTTCTTGGTGCTCTAGTGCAATATTCAGTCTCTTCTGACATTCATTTCAGTCTTTTCTTCCTTATCCATCTTTAGAAGGACCACTTATAATCTCCATGGATTATATACTTGATATCCTCCCACAGCTCATCTGAACTTCATTCATTAATGTAAGGCCTCAGATATACTCCTGAGATGATCTTTAAATTCAGGTGGGATAGACTCAAGGTCAAACTTTGGTTCTTGATTTGATTTTCTTTAGCTTCAGATTGAACTTGCCTATGAGTAGCTGGTGGTCTGTTCCACAATAAACACCATGAAACAACATATGATCAAGAGTCTGTGGTGATGAAGGAGAAAGTTCAGGCTTCTTTAAAGGAATTGATGGCATATCAATTGATTATTTCAACAAACATGCTACTCAAAATGTGCTTACCATGTTGTGTCAAGGGAAAAAAAAGAGAGAGAGAAATATACTATGAGGATATAGTCTCTAGGCCTTGTAAAAAGGTGTAATTAAACACAGTTTCTTTTTCTCCTATTAAAAAAAGAAATCTGGAAGACGGCTCCATAGCCTATTAACTGGAAGGAATCCATACTTATTCCCATTCCAAAAAAAAGTACCTTGACGGAGTGTGGAAATCATTGAATAATAATAATACTAATATGCAGCAGGCCGACTGCAGCAGCAGGCTAGCCGTTTAAGATCATTGACGTCATTGCACATGCGCGGTCCGCACTTGCACGCCGCCATTACAAGATGGCACTGATACCTCACTTCCTCATTGACTTACTAACGCACAAACAACACCATTTATGGCTGCAATATTGCTATT
>NW_006399974.1:2221607-2223088 GCF_000299155.1 Elephantulus edwardii | reverse complement strand
ATAGACATTCTTCTGGTATTCTTTGCTTTCTGCCAAGATCCATCTAACATTAGCTATAATATCCCTAGTACCACGACCTCTTCTAAATCCAGCCTTTACATCTGACAGTTCTTGGTTGACATGTTGTTCCAAACATTTTTGGATCATTTTCAGCAGAACCTTGCTTGCTTGTGATATTAATGATATTGTTCGATAGTTTCCACACTCTGTTGGGTCACCTTTCTTTGGAATGGGAATAAATATTGATCTTTTCCAGTCAGTTTGCCAGCTGGCTGTCCTCCAGATTTCTTCGCACATCTCAGTGAGCATAGTGTCTGTTTGTTGAAGTAAATCAATTGATATGCTGTCAACTTCTGTAGTCTTGTTTTTTTGCCAATTCCTTCAGAGGAACTTGGACTTCCTCCTTCATCACCATAGGCTCTTGCTCCTATATTATTTCATGAAGTTCTTCTGTGTCAGCCAATTCCTTCTGATACACTGGCTCTGTGTACTCCTTCCATCTTCTTTTGATACTTCCTGGATCATTTCCCATTCTACCCAAACTATCTTTAAGTATTGCCACCCATGGCTTGAATTTGTTTTTCCACTCCTTCAGCTTAAGAAACGCTGAGCAAGTTCAGCCCTTTTGATTTTCTGACTCCAGCTTTCTGCACATTTCATTATAGTACCTTGCTTTGTTGTCCCGAGCTGCCTTTTGAAATTTTCTGTTCAGCTCTTTGATTTCTTGGTTTCTTCCTTTAGCCTTGGCTTCTCAGCGCTCTAATACAATACTCAGAGTCTCATCTAACATCCATCTTGGTCTTTTCTTACTCTTCATCCTTTGTAATGATCTTTTGCCTTCTTCATGGACGATTTTCTTGATATCCTCCCAGAGTTCATTTGATCTATGCTCATTGGTGCTCAAGTCCTCAAACCTGTTCCTGAGATGGTTTCAAAATTTGAGTGGGACAGACTTAAGGTCACATTTTCGTTCCCGTGGACTTGATTTACTTTTCCTCAACTTCAGCTTGAACTTGCATATGAGTAGTTGGTGGTCTGTCCCACAATCAGCACCTGGCCTGGTTTTCACTGCTGATAATTGAGCTTCTCCTCCAGTGAGTCTTTCCCCAAATGTCATCGGTTGATTCCTATGCATACCATCAGATGAAATCCATGTATATGCATTTATGTTGCTTATAAAAGGTATTTGATGGTGCAACCACTGTGGAAGGCGGTATGGCCCTTTCTCAAAAAGTTGCAAATAGAGATACCATTTGATCCAGAAATTCCACTACTAGGAATATATCCCAAAGAGACCATAACTGACATTCAAGCAGATATATGCAGGCCCATGTTTATTGCAGCTCTGTTCACAATAGCAAGGAGTTGGAAACAACTCAGGTGCCCATCAACAAACGAATGGGTAGAGAAGCTGTGGTATATTCACACAATGGAATACTATGCTGCATTGAAAAACAAGGAACTCATTCAATATTATTAAA
>NW_006399974.1:2209562-2221507 GCF_000299155.1 Elephantulus edwardii | reverse complement strand
CTCAACACCAATGAGATTCTAAGACGTAAGAGCAGGAGGCGTGGAACCGAGAGGGATATAAGCAAGTGCCGGGGAAAAAGACGGGCCATTTCACCATTTTTCTGTTCAATAAAGCTTCTGCAACGAATCCTGTTTGTCTGAGTCTTCTTCGGCTGCTGGCGGCGAAGTTGCACTCGGCACTAATATTACATGCAAGTAAGATTGTACTGAATATTATCCAAAAACAACTGAAACAGTACATCAACAAAGAAGTACCAGATGGGCAAGCTGGGTTTAGAAGAGGCTATGGCACTAGGGATATCATAGCCTATATTATTAGATAGATCTTAGCTGAAAGCAGAGAGTACCAGAGGAATGCCTGTGTTTCATTGACTGTGCAAAGGCCTTTGACTGTGTGGATAACAACAAATTGTAGCTAACCTTGAGAAGAATGGGAATTCCAGAACACTTGATTGTGCTTGGACCAGCAGGCAGTACTCAGAACAGAGTAAGGAAATAATGCATGGTACAAAAGCAGAAAAGGTGTATGCCAGAGATGCATCCTGTATCCATAACTTTTCAATCTACAAGCAGAACAGATAATTTTGGAGGCTGGGCTCTACAAAGAGGAATGTGACATCAGGAATGGAGGATACTGATCAATAACCTGCATTATACAGATGTACAACCCTGTTGCTGAAACTGAGGTGAATCTGAAGCGCTTGCTATAAAAGATCAACAACTGGAGCCTTCAGTATGGATTGAAGCTAAACATCAAGAAAACGAAGATTCTCACCACTGGGCCAGATGGTGGTACCATGGCAAATGGAGAAAAGATTGAGATTGTTAACAATTTCAGTTTGCTTGGTTACACAATGAAGACTCTTGCCACCAGTGATGAGGATATTTAAAAAATGAATTGCATTGGGGAAATCTGTTGTCAAGGATCCCTCCAAAGTACTGAAGAGCAAAAATGTACTGTTTGAGACTAAGGTACACATGATTCAAGCCAAAGTATCAATGTCTTTGAGTTGTGGTGCTTGAGAAGAGTATTGAACATACCATGAACTGCTAAGAGATCAAATAATTATGGCATAGAGGAGGTAAAAGCAAGCTGTTCCAAGAAGGTAAGGATTTTGACACTTTGACATATATATTGAGCATGTTGCCAGGAGGGAACAGTCCTTGGAGAAAGACATTATGCTTGGAAGTATAGAGGGACAGTGCAAGAGGAAGACCCTAAAAGAGATGGATTGACTTAGTAACTGGGGAAACGGGGGAATGTGTGTCAGACAGTGAAATTGGCTCAGAATATGGTAGGCTTCAGAGCTGTTGTACATAGGGTCTCTATGAGTCACAGGTGATTCAATGGCATATAGCAACTACAACAACATAGCTCATGTGCCAGTTCAAATTGAAGCGAAAAAAAAAATTAAAACAGACCCACTAGAACCAAAGTATTATCTTCAGTTTACCCCTCAAATTTAAAAAATCATCTTAAGAACAGGTTTGAGGCACTGATTATCCATGAATCTATGAGAGAAGTTGTTGAATGAAAACCAGGACATCATCTATGAAGAGAGAAAAAAATCATTACCAACACAAAGGAGAAAGAAAAAACAAAATGGAAGCCAAAAGAGACTATGAAAGTTGCCTTAGAGTACCAAGAAACCAAAATAAATGGGACAGATGCTGAAATAGAACAGAAGCCTTTTGTGGCAGCTGGAGAAGACAAAGCAAAGTACTATAATGAAATGTGCAAAGATCTGGAGTTAGGAAATAAAAAGTGATAAACTCGTTTTGTATATTTCAAGCTGAAAGAATTGAAAAACAAACTTTAGTCCTGAATTACAAAACTGAGAGATGCCATGGGTAAAACCTTGAGAGAATCAGGAAGCATAAAAAGATAGAAGCAATATACAAATTCACTGTACCCCCTCTCAAAAATAAAAACAAACCTGATTGATACTGGAAAAATATCAGGGAGTATCATATGAACAAGAGAGAATGGTAACAAAGGGTAAAGTTTAAGCTGCAACGAAGACAGTTACTAAAGAAAATAAGGCCCAGGAATAGGTGGGATGATCACTGACACATTTCAACTAACAGTTGGAACCCTAGAGGTGCTCATAAGTCTATGACATGAAATTTGGAGGAGAGCTGTCTAGGTGACTACCTGAAAAGATCAGTATTAGTTCCCATTCCCAAGAAAGGTGATCCAATACAATGTGGAAACGATCAAACAATATTTTTGATATCACAAGCAATCAAAATATTGCTGAAGATTATCTAATAATGTCTAAAACAATATATTTGCAAGAATCTGCCAGAAGTTCAAGCTAGGTTTAGAAGAGGCCATGGCATCAGGGACATCACTGCTGATGTCAGATGGATCCCGACTGAAAGAAGATGATACCAGAATATCTGTGTTTTATTAACTATGCAAAAGCATTTGACTGGGTGGATGATATCAGATTATGGATAACATAGAGAAGAATGGGGATCGCAGAACACTTAATTGTGCTCATGCAAAACCTCTACTGACCAAGAGGCTGTTAATGCAAATGAAGCAAGGGAACCCTTGTGTTGATTGCCATTGAGTTGAGCATGACTCTTAGCGACTCATGAATAACAGGCCTGAAGTCTTTCTATAACTATTGTCATTTATCAAAGTTCTTAAAGTTTCCAGAGGCATTTTGTTTAGGAAGTGGATGCCACTCCTGCTTCCAAAAGGGAACATGGTTTAAAATTAAGAAAGGTGTTAGGGTTGTATCCTTTCTCTATACCTATTCAATCTATATGTTGAACAAATTATTCAAGAACCTGGAGTCTATGGAAAAGAATGTGGCATCAGGCTTGAAAGAAGACTCTTGAGTAACCTACATTATGCACATGGTAGAGCCATGCTTGTCAGAAGTAAAGAGGACTTGAAGTGCTTGTTGCAGATCAAACACTGCAGCCTTCAATGTGGATTGCATCTCAATATAAACAAAACAAAAATTCTCATCTAGGGACTACAGATAATATCATAATTTTGGTTGTTGTTATGTACTGTTGAGTTGCCTGCAACTCATAGCAACCCTATGTACAGTAGCTCTGAGCCCTGTCCTATTCCGGGTCACTCTTACTGTCTCCAGTAAACCTGTTCCTATTAACTCAGTCAGTCACTGTGTCAATCCATCTCGTCCAGTGCCTTCCTCTTCTATGTTAAACCTCCATCCTTTGAAGCATTATATCCTTTTCCAAGGACTGGTCCCTTTTTGGAAACATTCCCAAAGTATGTGAGATGTGAGACAAATTGAAACCATCAATGACTTTATCTTACTTGGATCTACAAGTAAAACACTTTGTACCAGAAGTCAGGAGATCATGAGACCTATTGCACTGGGAAAAACTGCAGTCATAGCCTCTCAAATTATTAAGGAGCAATGATGTCACTCTGAGGACTAAGGTGTACCCAATTTAGGTCATGGCCTTTTCACTCATTTACTATGCTGCCCAGGGCTAGACAATAATGGGAATGACAGAAGAAGAATTTATATTTTTGAACTGTGGTTTTGGAGAAGAGTACAAAATATTTCATGCACTGACCAAAGAACAAACAAATATGTTTTATAGAAGGTATAGTAAGAGGGCAGCCTTGGAAACAAACATGATAAAGCTTTGTCTCACATACTTTGTGCATGTTGCTAGGAGACGCTAGTCCTTGGAAAGGAACGTCATGTTTGGAAAGGTGGATGATCAATGAAAAAGAAGAAGACTTCACCCAGATGATTTTACACAGTGACTGCAGCAATGGACTTGAGTGTATCAAAGATTGTGAAAACGGACAGGAAAGGATATGGTTCAAGTTTATTGTTCACATGGTCACTATGAGTCATACTCAACTCCAGGACACCTCACAACAACAACACTCTTATTCAGGTCCAAATGGTCTTTTGAGGGACAACTCCTGTGAAGTTGTTGTATTTCATCAGAGAAGGAAGGACACCAATTAAATTGGGAAGTTCTTCAATATCTTGTGGAAAGCATAAGTAACGAGTATAGATGTGTCTTTTTATCAAAACACTGCCATCCCCAGGATAGCAGCTGCTCCCAGTTAGCTACTCCCGTGTGATTATTGGATTGGAATGTAGATAAATACAGACTCAGAGGAGGAAATTCAAGAGTATGCTTTATCATGCATTATTTGAGCTATTTTCTACTTATAATGTAATTGAGAAGTCAATAATATGACTTGTTTGCTTTCTGTTCATTGAGGGGACATTGGCTTGGGTAAGGCAGTATTACAGTTGTCAAATGAACCATCATAGTTTAGCAGGTTACATGTTAAGCTGTCAACTCAAAGGTCAGGAGCTACCCTGTGGGAGAAAGTAGATGCAGTCTCCTTTTGTAAAGATTCACGGTCTCAAAAACACAGTGGATTGTTGCTATGAGTTGGCATCAACTTGAATGCAGATTTGATTTGGTACAGATTAAATTAAAATGTGTAGAGAGAAGATATTTTCGTTAAAACTCAACAAAATCATTTTACTGAGTAAGATCAGAAATTGATTATTGTGATGACCCAGTCAAAACTGGTATTTAAAAATTTCCTTTTCAAAAAACAAACAAAAACACAACTGTCTATTTCAGCTACAAGTTTATTCTGACCCAATGACTCATAATGACAACAACTACTCTAACTAGTCCCTAGTTGGATGGCTAGTCTACCAACTTGACTGTCAGCCAAATGATTGGAGGTCAGAATCTACCCATGAGATTCCTTAAAAGAAAAAGTTGATGCTACACTTTCTCAAAAATCAGTCATTGAAAAATTAGTCATTGAAAATCAGTCTTTGAAAATTATTCCACTCAGACACACATGAGGTCTACATGACTGCAACTGTTTGGATTTTACTCTAAAGAGTTTGATAAAATGAACAAAAGTGAAGTGATTTTCCACCCCCCAACATGGTAGTACTCTTTTTTACTACAACTCTTTCATTTATCCACAAGGCTACAGATTCCAGGGAGTTTGTACCTACTTCAGAGTCTAGATGCTTTACTTGTTTGTCTACCTAGAATGCTCATACTCAAATCATAACATAGCTGATTCCTCAATATGTCAATCTCTGATCTAATGCCATCTCTCCCAATAGTTTTCCCTGACTGCATTATGTAAAAATAGCACTTTAGCACAACCCCAAATACATCCAGCGATTTTCTTCTATAGTGTCCATAGTTAGCCAAGCACTGAACCGTTATTTGAAATTCATTTACTCTCTCTCTCTCTCTTATTTACCTGTATCTATCATTTATCTTTGACTATCATGTGTATTTCTCCATCACTATAAAATACATGTCCTAGTAAAATTCTGAAGTTCCCTGAAAACAAAGATCTTTTTCTATCATTTCTCTCCTTTATCTGCAGCATATGGAACAATGCCTGTAACACATAGTAGGTGGTCATGAATTAATTTAAATATATTTGAAGAAACTTCAAAGAGAATGTATGTGTATTATTCTTTGTTTTCAATAAATGTATTAACAGCTTTGATTTATATCTATTCCTCAAAATTGATTCAGTAAGACTTCTATTTTTTATTCATTGTCTAATAAAATTCAGGCTTGAATGCTCTAAATTTAGAAATCATTTTTAAAATTTGCAACAATTCAGGCTTTTTTACTAAATTAGATTGACCCTACCTCAGATTAATATTCATTATTAAGGTTTCAGTAACGTGGTAATGTATGATTCACCAAATATCTCAAACCCTTTTCTTTTGTTAAATAAAATCTCAAGGAAATGACTAATTAGTCAATTTGAATGATTTCCAAATAACATCACCAGGCTGTGTTTGTCTATACTACCAAGGTGAATTATTCATTAGCATTTATGAGAAGTGCCTGAAGAACACTAGCAGTGGGAGTAAAACAACCTGGAATGGTTTTTAAATGACCTTCCAAGCAACTTGGATTAACACTGGCATTTTTCTCTCTGCACAAATTGAGTTAAAATTTTCCATGTGTCAGGTCTCAGAAGAAGGCAGTGAAAGAGTGTTGCCTCGGAGAGGAGATGACCTTCCACACCTCCCAACAATTAGATTTTGCTTCTTTCTCTGTAGTGTATGTGTGTGTGAGAGAGAGAGAGAGAGAGAGACGGAGACCCAGAAAAGTGATAGCGTGAGTGAGGAAGGAAAAGGAGATTGGACGTAAAGAAAGTGATAGAAAAAGAAATAAAATAAAAGCTAAAGAACAGAAGGATGCACTGAGGGTGGGAGGGAAAGAGGAAACCTGTGATAGATTCCAAGGCAGGAACCCCCTCTAGCTGGCACACCAGGTTGCCAGGTTCCCAGAAGTTCTTCCCAGGTGTGCAGGGTGGCCTGACTTAATACTGATTAAAAGTGTAAATCGCAATACAAAAAGATGGAAAAAAAATAATTGTCACTTTGTATCTCTCCTGTGAGGTCATACTTGCTGGCTGTACTGAGCCTGCTGCTAGGCACAGCCCTCTTGTTTAATAAAATTGTATTAACTTTATCCCTGCCCTTGATTTGTGGCTTTCTCATGTTGTGAGGAATAAATAATAAATGATTGTAAAGTACTTGTACATATGAAATGCCACATAAATGCTTAATAATAATCAGCTTAGGCCAGGAAGCCAGGGGGGTTGACTAGAAATCATTGCACGCAATCCTACTTGTTTACGTGGCAAAAATCATCCTGTGTGCCTTCTCTACTTCAAATCATGCAACAGATTTCATTTTCACCCATTCAAGAATGCACTAACCAGCAAAAAAAAAAAAACAACAACATTCGTTCTTCCATTCCTACGTTAATGCCATTTATAATGGCAGACTAGAACCACAACAACACATCTTTGCTTTCCATTTCAACCTGGTTTCCAGACTACTCCTTCTCTCCTCATTAGCCTTTCTAATCCCAGCATGCACCATTTTGAGTCATTCTTTCTTACAAATTGTGAATGTCTGTTCTACTCGGGTTAATTTTGGTGCAATGTCTGTCTGTATCCCAGGTTCAGAGTTCATTGCATTTGGTTTTTGAAAACCAAGATAGCTAAGTTGGTATTTCCTCGGTGTTCTAAATGTTTGCATTTATAGTTAATTAATTATTTACTCAATACTCAATTTGTGCAGAGTTGGGTTAAGCAGGAGGAAAACGGTGGAAACAAAATTGAGTCCATGCATTCTGGTAAAGAAGACCAAAGCTCATGGACATCAAGTCCGGTCAGTGCCATAGCGACCTCATACGTGTCTGAGGAGAACTGTGCTCCAAAGGGTCTTCAATAGCTGACTTTTCAGGAAACAGATAGCTCCTAAATCTTGGGCAGGGAGCTCAGACGGCATAAATCTGTATGTAGGGAGTTGTCCTGCTAACCCAATCCACCAGCAGCTCCACCAGACAAATATGGTCTATCTCCTCCAGTGGGATTTACAGCTTCTAAAAAACCCTGTGGAAGGCCAGCTGAGTTGGTTTCAACTTGATGGTCATGTATTGTATTAATAGGTCCGTCTTTGAGACAGGCAGAAAGCACTCTGTCACTTTTGTTTTGATGGTCTTGACAAACTTCTTACAAATGGGATAAATCACTGACAGTTGATGATGATACTGACTTTTGGTTGATATTATCTTTATGTTTGACCTGTAGCCTACATTTTAAAAATAAAAACAATGTTATTTTCTAAATGATCATGAAAATATTCAAAGGTGTTGTGGAATGTTGGATTTTGTGTGCTCTGGAGTTGGACTCTACCCGTAGCTGACCTTTCAACAGGTTTTCAGAGGCAGTAAATCACACAAGAGGAGATTGCTCATCTTTCTTGCCTGGAGCAGCTAGTGGATTCAAACTGTTGGCCTTTGAATTGCAGCACAGCTTCTTACCACTAGGCCACCAGAGCTCCTCTGTGGAGTGTAGTCCGTTTATTTTCTAAAATTGAAGATAAAAATAGGCAAAAAATAAACTAACTGCAATCACACCACCTATTGAGGACCATATTTACCATTTAGTACCTGTCCTATCAAATTCTTATACTGTATTTATGTCGTTTTTGTTGTTGTTATGTGCCATCTAGTCAACTACGATTCATAGTGAACCTATGCACAATAGCTCTGAGTCTTGCTCTATCCAGAGCCAATCTTACTGTCTCTGATACACCTACCCTTACTACCTCAGTTATTGTGTCAATCCTTCTCATCAAAGACCTTCCTCAACTATGCTTATATTATACATCAATGTGTCTCAAAGTGGCTAACACTCAATCTAGAGTATTACCTTTTTTATCCACATGGATATACACTACACTCTTTATAAATGCAGACTGGTTTATTGTTTTAAGTTGAAATGTGTAAAAAATATATTTTCCTATCAAAATTATTTAATCATGATTTCTAATTAATTCTTCCAAAACCTTTACACATAGGAACTACTTCAGTATTTTATATATCTATATATGACTGAAGCAAACTTCCTAAAATTGGGATTGCTGGTATTTTGTATAAAATTTTTATGATATTACCAAAATACATCCTGGAGGGGTTAAATTTATCTCCTCTCTATCAGAGTTCTGATTACACCCCTCCTGACACTGCACACCTCAGACAAAACCTGGTACTGTCAGGGAAGATATATTTGAGGCTCAACAATTTTAATTTTTTTCTCCACTCTTCCATTCCTTCCCCAGTGGTATGAGAATTAGTGGGCCTTGGGTTTTCAAACCGGTGGGAAAGGCTATAGGGTGTATAATTGCTTTTGGTAAAAACACCAACGTCCACGTTTAGTTCTTCCTGCTCCACTTCCCCAATTCAATTAGCCTATTCGTACTAGGAGGGGAGTTTTCAAAACATCAGATGAAGTTTTACCTCGTGATTAATAATTCATGACAAGAAATAAAGATTGGGAAAGGTAATAATGCCCTCCAAGCTGTTATCTCCGCCACTCCCTTGTTCTCATTCACATAAAAAGCTGTGTCGTAATCGTTAAAGCAAACACACAAAGTTTCACTGCCCCATAAAGCAAAGATCCAAAGCAGAGAATCACAAGCTTTTTGAAGTCCTAAACCCCTTGGAGAATCTATAGAAAGCTACGACTCTCTCCTAAGGGGGGTGTATGTGGAAATGGGCATTGTGACATACAGACATCTTGTTTCTAATATCACAGAGTCAGATCACTTCAGAGACCATTTATGGTCTTTTTTACCATATGGTCTTTCACTTTACCAAAGTAAAATTTCTTTCAAACAAATATACAGACTCAAAAAGGACAACCCACAAAGGAATCAAAAGTAAGACAGTCAAGAAGTTTAATGTACCTCGGCTTTCTTTTCTTTGCCTAAGTTGAAAGAAAAAAAAAATCATTGTGTTTTGTTTTGCTAGTTAGATATTTTGTGAGAGGATCTTATGAGGTGGATGAATATTATAAGGAAAGGTGCTTTTGGCAAATGTATATATTATAGGGCCAATAAATACACTTTTGGATAGAGGCATGACTGATTTTGAGATTCATTTGCAAGGGTACTATTTTCTTTTTTTTTTTCTTTGCAAATGTTACAGCAGTAAAATGTCCAAGGCAGTGAGTCACACCCACTATTCATGCTCTGCTACTTGGCATTCCTGTAAGTTCTTCCTCAATTGTCCTATCTCCACAGGCCATAACAAGGGACAACAGTCAGTAGCAATTCAATTTCGACCTCCATCTGCTGGCAATAAGAACATAAGGTGGAAATTAATGTACACTCACACACTTGTTATTATAATAGCCCAATTTTATTTTTATAGTAGGAATTTCTTCAAAGGAAATAAAAAAAATAAAGTTAAGAAAAGAAAAAAAGACCCACATAATGAAAAAAAAAAGCCCAAACAAACAACCAAATCCAAAAAATCACAACCCAATGAAATTCCTAAACAGCTATTTACTCTGTTGATCTTGCAGAGAGCTAAAATACTAATCTCTAGTCTCTGAGACTGAGGAGGACCTGAAGCTCTTGCTGCAGAAGGTCAAGGACTGCAGCCTTCAATGTGAATTGAAGCTCAGCAGCAAGAAAACAAAGAATCTCACCACTGGGCTAAATGGCAGCATCACAATAGAAGGTGAAGAGATTGACATTGTTAACAACCTTAGTTTACTTGGATCCACAATCAACACTCTTGGTACCAGCACTCAGGAAATCAAAAGATTAATTGCACTAGGAAAGTCTGCTGTCAGGAACCTCTCCAGAGTACTGAAGAGTAACAATGTCATTCTGGAGACTAAGGTGCGCCCATGGTCTTTCCAATTATGTGCTATGCATCAGAAAGCTGAATAATGACTAGGAATGATAGAAGAGGCTGTGGTGCTGCAGAAAAGTACTGACTATCCCATGGGCTGCTAAGAGAACAAACAGACATCCTGGAGAGGTGAAATCAGGCTATTCCTTGGAATTAAGGATTCTGAAGCTCCCTCTGACATACTTTAGACATGTTGCAAGGAGGAACCAGTCTTTGGAGAGGGACATTATACTTGGGAGTGTGTGTGGGGGGAAAGCACAAGAGAGAAAGACCCTCAATGAGATGGATTGACTCAATGTCTGAAGTAATGAAGGTAGGTGTGTCAGAGACAATAATGTTGGCACAGAATAGAACAGGGTTCAGAGCTGTTGTACGTAAGGTTGCTATGAGTACAGGTGACTTGACAGCACGTAACAACAATAACAATTACAAGTCTCTATTGAGAACAAAGTGCTGATCTATTGTTCATGGGGTTGCTATGAGATGTACTTTTCTCCACAGCACCTAACAGCACCAACATAACATGCTCTGTTGAAGGTACTGAGATTACAAAAAAATTCCAAGGGTCATACATTATGACTGTGAAGTTTCTTTTTCAATATGACTTTCATAGACAACAAATCTGACTTAACTGGGTGAATGGGCAAGAATATGTGAATAGGTAGCCTATCCACAAGGCGATTGGCTAGTTTCACCAATAAATTGAGCAGCTTTGACAGCAGATTAGATCTTCCCTGACAGCAAAGTAGAAGATGGAAAAGAATGTTGCACATCCATTGGACCTAGAAATCTTCCTCCAGCTACACCTACTACTACAGCAGCTGCCTCCACGAATGAACAAAAGAACAACATGAAATGGGACTTTGGGACTGCTGCGCCATTGGAACCAGAGCTAAGAGCTTTTGTCAAAATTTATTGGACAATTGAGAGTAGCGGCCAAATTAACCTTAGTAATACTTGCCTGAAGTGTGAGGCTCAGGACTAAGGTTCCGATGGCACATTTTGAGAGCATATTTCAGAATCTGTCCTGTCTATTTTCTGTTACTAACCTGGATTATAATTTTTTGACTTCCTCACTATGGTTCTGTGTGGTCTGTGAGCTACTGTATCAGAGTTTGGATCCAGTAAAGCAGTAAAATTAATGTGGAGAAAGAGGTACAAGAGTGTGGGGGACATGTGCAAACTTATGAGAACTGGTTTTGTGTTTTTTATAATTTGGACAGGGACAGAACCCTTTGTAAGATGGTCAAGGTCAGACATGGCTAACCCCACACAGTTTTTGTAATGTTTACAATAGTTATCAGAAAGAAACTCACTAGGACACACACATTTGGTCATTGCTCAAAAGATCAGGTTTCTGGCTTATAACATCTAAGTCAAGGCTTAGGTTACATTAACACAACAAATTATGTGTAGAATAAGAGGTATTGAAAGACTTCTCTTATTTTTTGTTAATTTAGTCTCCTTTAAATCCAAGAGATGTACTTTTTTATTTAACATCTCTGTGATCTTGTTGGTGTTATGTGCCATCGAGTAACTTGCGACTCCTAGCGACTCTATGTACAAGAGCCCTAAAAGCCGTTCTATCCTGTGCCACCCTCCCTGTCTCAAACACACTCATTCCCACCACTCCACTCATGGAACTGGTCCATCTCATCGAGAGTCTTCCTCTCCTGCGCCATCCCTCCACTCTCCCAAAC
>NW_006399974.1:2199980-2206988 GCF_000299155.1 Elephantulus edwardii | reverse complement strand
GGACTGATATCAGGGTGGGGGTAAGACTGAGAAAAACCGGATAAATTGTGTATACTGCACTGAAACAGATGAGGGACTGAATAATTTTAAAGCGATGTATGATAGGGTATTATGGTTATCACAAGAGTCCACAATTAAGGTTGCTTAGTGGAATGTACTTGGGGCAGTGGGAGGGGTGCGGGGGGGATTGTGTACCCGTGAGGGAGTCTTTCTTTTACTTTTAAAAGAGAGGAGCAAACTGGGGCGCGAGGGAAGATGTCTGGGCGGGGAGAGAAGTGCAGCAATGAATGAATGGAAACCCAAATTCTCTGTAAATGTTCATTAAAATTATTAACAAAAGAAAATCTAAAAAAAATAATAAAAGTTACTTGCAATGAATAAATCATGGAATATGCAGAACTCTATCATTTCTTTCTCCAGCCTCATTTCCCTCACTGACCCCATGTTTTCCAGCTACTGATCCTTCTCCTCTGTTCCCAACTTTTGCATTTCAGTCACCCATTATTATCAATGCA
Source organism: Elephantulus edwardii (assembly GCF_000299155.1). NCBI lineage: Eukaryota > Metazoa > Chordata > Mammalia > Macroscelidea > Macroscelididae > Elephantulus > Elephantulus edwardii. The sequence goes on along the minus strand of NW_006399974.1, from coordinate 2,206,473 downwards.
TCTTGATTGCATGTTCGATCAACTTCTGACTGCAAAAGTTGGTAGAAATCTTCCATTTCCTCCTTTTGGCTGTAGTTGTTGGTGCATATATTTGAATGATAGTGGTATTCATTGCACTTCCTCGTATGCATATGTATATAATCTTCCTGTGCTTTTACTTACTCCTCTATAAAATGGGAATTGGAATGAGATGTTAGTGCGTAAGTTTACAACAGGAGTTAAATAATGATTCCAGATGATTCTCCAACATTTACAAGGACTTTATAACATCTGGAAACTTGGAGAGTATTTTTCTATATATATTGATAAAGATTAATTTACTCAAAGTTGAATTTGCTGTTGTTATTATGGTCTTCATGTTGACTATTACTCATAGTGACCCTCTGAACCTTATTCTATCCTAGCCCACCTCACTATCTTCCACACATTGATCCCATTGTTAGAGTTAATATGTTGATCCATTTCATTGAGGTTCTCCTCTCTTGTGCTGATCTTCCACCTTTTCAAGCATAAAGTCCTTCTCTAAGACTGGCTCCTCCTTACAACATACAAATATTATGTGAGGAGTTTCACTATCCTTGACTCTAAGGAGTACCCTGTTTTCACTTTCTCCAAAACAGATCTGTTTGTTCTCTTGGCAGACTACGGGATTTTCAAAGCTTTTCCAGCACCATAATTCAAAGGTGTTGATTCTTCTTCTATTATCCTTAATCATTGCCCATATTCTAGATGTATAGCAAGCAATTGGCTTGGATCTGGCACACCTTACTCTTTAGATTAAGTTGCTGTTCTTTAGTAATCTAGAGAAGTCTTGAAACTAGCTTTTCCTCAATGCAGCTTGTCTTTTAACTTCCTGACTGTTTCTGCCAAGTATATTGATTGTGGATCCAAGTAAGAGAAATCATTAACAATGTCAATCCTTTTCCCTCCATCATAATACTGCCTCTTGGTCTCGATGGAAGTGAGGTCAGGTCACTTTGGTGGTAAGGGTTTTTTGTTTCCTTGATGTTGAAATAAAATCTATATTGAAGAACATGGTCCTTGATCTTCTGCAGCAAACACTTCAGGTCTGCTTCAGTTTCACTTCTATGACTCAACCAACTCTGGGAGTGAATCAGTATGTTGGGCAAGCTTATTTCCAGAAAATCTTTCATTTTAAATAATGTTAAAGTAGCAGCCATAGCTAACGTCCATGACCAGTTCAGAAAGATCAAATTGCCAACCATTTGAGAACTTGGATGGACTTTCTAGAACTACCTAAGACATTCCCAAACATACAAGGAAAGCATAAACTTTGTGGTTATGGTTATACAAGCTCTCAGTCCTACAAAGATTGCATGAGAGTTGTGCAAATTAGCACAACAGGCAATACACTCAGCATTTCAATTAAGGTCTTTGAATAAATAATTTCTTGAATATAATATCAACAATTTATATATAGTTTTGTCTAGATTTTTAGGCTTTTGGCCACTTTTTTGTTAAGAAGTTACTATTGTAATTTGCAAAAAATGTTAAAACCAGACGTTTTACAATTCACTGTATTTTCATTGTTGAATGAATCATATTTTGGCACCAGCAAGTGAAACTTAACATTCCCTGCTATTGAGCCATTTCCCAATCACAGATAATGTTCCATCAGGTTTCCAAGGCTATGTAGACATCACATAGAGATTAAACATCTTTCTCCCTAAGAACCATGCGTGAGTTCCACCAGCCTTTGGGTGAGTACCACAACTCTCAACAGACTATGCAACTAAAGCTCCACTACTAGCAGGTAAGTGTAGAGGAATGATCAGTTTGTACTAATAATTCTGTCAAAGTGTGTCCCCTGACTGGCCTCCTTCTTCATTACTTTACCAATACTTCCACCGCCATTTAAGAAACAGACGTAGTGAACTGATACTGTACATGTTTCCCAATTCTTCTCTGATTAAATAGATAAGCCTAACTTTGAAATTTTCAAAAATATCCCCTATTTACAAACAATTTGATTCCTTATTCTTATCATCAGTGTCCATCTGACAGTTATTCACCTTACTCTAGACTTGATCTGTAGAAATAATATATTTTGTTGTTGTTATGTCCCATCAAGTTACCTGTGACTCATAGTGACCTTATGCATGATACTTCTGAAGCCTACCCAGTCTTAAGCCAATCTCATTTAGTCTGACACAACTACTCCATTGCTCCAGTTACTGTATCAATCCATCTCATCCGGGCTCTTCCTCTTTTGCACATCCTTCCACCTTGCTCTTCAAGGATTCTGTCCCTCCTGGTCACATGCCTAAAGTATATGAGACGGAGCTTCAAAGTCCTAGCCTCTGAGGAGAAACTTGGTTTTACTCTCCAAGAAAGACGTATTTGTTTTCTTTGTGTGTCATGGTGTGTTCAAGGCTTTTCTTCAGCACCACAACTCAAGAGCACCAAGTCTTCTATCATCTTTAGTCATTATCCAACTATCTGAGGAATAGCCATTAATTGCAAAGACTATGGACTGGCTCAGGCTCACCTTTGTCTCCAGACTGATGTCGTTTCGTTGCTTCTCAGTACTCTGGAAAGGTCACCAACAGCAGATTTACCTAATGCAATTCACCTTTTGATTTCCTGACTACTGGTACCAAAAGTATTGTTTGTGGAGCTGAGCAAGCTGTAACTGTTAAACAACCTCAATCTCTTCTCTATCCATCATGGTGCTGCAAATTGGACCAATGTATTTAGGAGCTAAAAATAAATATACAAATAAGAGCAGTATCTTCATACACCCTTGATAATAACAGTGATTTATTTTTGATCACTTGCATTGTTCTCTCTTGGGAAGATTTAATGATACATATTTGATGAGCAGTTAAATAAAATCAATTATGAGCAAATTATATAGAGTGAAATTTTTAAAAATCTGTATTTGTTTATGATCATTCCTACTAAAAATATAGAAATTATCCAAATGAAAGATGCAGATGCAATTGTTGTTATGTGCCATCGAATTGCTTGCCACTCATAGGGACCCTATGTACAACAGCCCTAAACCCAACTCTGTCTGGTGCCAATCTCACTGTCTGACATACCCACCTCGATTACCCCAGTCACTGAATCAATCCACCTCATAGAGGGTCTTCCTCTCCTGTGCTGTCCCTCCACCCTCTCAAGCATGACATCCTTCTCCAAGGATTGGTCCACCCTTGCAACATGTCCTAAGTATGCCAGATGAAGCCTCAGAATCCTTGCCTCCAAGGAACAGCCTGGTTTAACCCTTTCCAGGAAGAACCTGTTAGTTTTCTTAGCAGCCCATTGTACATTCAATAATCTTCTCCAGCACCACAGCTCAAAGGCATCAATACCCCTTCTATCATCCCTAGTCATCTTCAGCTCTATGATGCATAGCAAGTGATTGCAAAGACCATGGCCTGTATCAGACACACTTTAGTGCCCAGAGTGACACCATTGCTCTTCACTACCCTGGAGAGGTCGGTCTTTAACAGCAGACTTTCCCATCACAATACATCTTTAATTTCCTGGCTGCTGGTCCCAATAGTGTTGACTCTAGTGCCAAGCAAACTAAAGCTGTGAACAATCTCAATCTCTTCATCATCCATCCTAAAGCTGCCTATTGGCCTAGTGGTGATAATCTTTGTCTTCTTGATATTGGACCTTAATCCATATTGAAGGCTGCAATCCTTGATCTTCTGAAGCAAGTGCTTCTGGTCACCCTCAGTTTCAGCAAGCATCGTTGTGTCATCTGCATGACACAGATTGTTGATGGACCTGTCACCAATCCTGATACCACACTACTCCTCATAGAGCCCAGCCTACCGGATAATCCTGCTCTGTATATAGGTTGAAAAGATATGGAGATAGGACACATCCTTGGCATATACCCTTCCTAATTTTGAACCATGCAGTGTTTCCTTGCTCTGTTCTGACGACTGCCTCTTGGTCCAAGAACAGGTTTAGCATTAGCATGATCAAGTGTTCTGGGATTCCAATTCTTCTCAGAGTCACCACAGTTTGTTTTGATCCACACAGTCGAATGCCTTTGCATGATAAATGAAACACAGATAGACATACTTCTGGTATTTCCTGCTTTCAGCTAAGATCTATCTAACATCAGATATAATATCCCTAGTACCACGATCCCTTCTAAGCCCAGCCTGCACTTCAGGCAGTTCTCTGTTGGTGTGCTGTTTCAGTCATTTTTGGATAATCTTCAGCAGAATCTTGCTTGTATGTGGTATCAATGATATAGGTAGTTAAAATAATAGATATCGTACTGTCATGTAAAATGCACAACGTTGCTCAGGTTGATCTAAACCTTGTAAGTCAGGATAAACATTTGATGAAGCCTAATCAAAGGTGGAAATCAAAGAGTAGGCTTTTGTTAATATGTTGATGTACTCATTGCCAAAAGATATGAATAAGTATAAAAAGATAAGTGTCACATAAGCATCAATAATATTACATAGTCTTCCTACATCAGCCTTTAAAGGAAAGTGGAATTTTTAAAAAGGCTGAACTCCTCCATTAGACTGTCACTTGGCAGGTATATCTGAACTCTGGTATCTGAGTATTGCAGAAAGGAAAGCTACATATGTATGATCATTAAAAACTTTTCTAGTCCTGATGGTGTTATCCATAGAGTTGTCCTGTTAATCTAAAGACCATGACTCCCTGGTGGTTCAAATCCACTAACTTGTCCATGGGAGAAAGGTAAACAATCTCCTCTCTTGCAATTTAGTCTGGGAAATCTACCAGAGAGTCAGCTATGAGTTGGCACTATGGAACTTTAAACGAATCAGAATATAACAGAAGTAGCCTAAATGCAGGCATAAAGACTTTACATAGATTTCTAAGTGTTTGAATAACATGAAAGAATATTATAAATGGATCTAATAAAACAGGATGGTGCTTTCTAATAACCGTCCATAAGTATTATTGTTAGACCTGAACTGTTCACAAATTTATTAATGATTTATATAAAACATCCCAGATGATATAAACTGAGAAGACGAGATAATTTTTTGAAGCAAAAACTTCAGTATCAGAAAGGATAGATTGAAAGTGTCCATTTTAAAAAAAAAAAAAAGAACAGCAGGAAGAATTTCTGTATTAGACTTTTCACCTTGGAAAGAAAAGTTGCTTTAATACAACTTAGTAGAATGAGGAAAAAAATGTATTTACAACAGTGACTATAGGATTTAATGAAATCACAAGACAAAAACCCTGTTAAGCATCCCAAATAATAGTAAGTACTGAAATATCCCTTGTAGCCTTGAAGGCATGAGAAAATGACACACAGAAAACATGGATAGATAGGACCACTTCAGTGAAAGTGATTTCACTTTCAATCCCACCCTCTATAGTGCTCTCTACTTACCAAACTCAACTAAACATGTAAGAGTAGAGTGGTTCATTGGTTTCATAATGCTGGAGTAGGATCTGGTACCTGCACGTGCTTATAAACATGGTTTATTATTTAGATACACTAGAGCTTAAGAACTATTGAAATCCAGTGAGGGCAGTAAGCAATGCTATTAGGATTGGAAATCTCTTTTTAACATGTAAGAGAGTACATATTTTCATTTTCAAACCATGTGATATCTACTGCAACTATTCAATTAGGCCCTGCCTTTGTAGTATAAAAGTAATTTAGACAAATATATGTAGCCACATTTGGCCCCAGTATAGGTATTTAGAGCAAGGAATAGTTTCCTGCCTTCCATTCAACTCTGGAAGGACAGTAACATTTAAATTGTATTTTATTCATTAAAATTCAGGCTTTGTTAAAAAAAAATCCTGGAACACTTTGTGATATATGAAAACTTAGATTTGTATATTTCAAAAAATGTACAAGAGTTTAAAGTAGTATTAGTAGTTGTTGTTGCTATGTGCCGTCTAATCAGCTTAGACCCACAGCAGCCCTATGAATAACAGATTTGAACCTTTTCTTCATCATCCTCATGATCTCCGGCCTTTTCTAACCAATTTTTATAATCGTGGTGTCAGTGCATCTTGTTGAGGGTCTTCCTCTCTTTCTTTGACCCCCTACCTTTCCTTGCAGGAACTTTTGTTCAAGTATTGGTCCCTTCTGATAATATATCCAAAACAGGTGAAATAAAGTTTTAGCATCTTTGTCCCTAAGGAGCACACCAGCAGTATTTATTTGCTCTTTTGACAGTTCATTGGATACTTAACGCTCCTCACAAACCACAACTCAGTGACATTGATTATTCTTCTATTATTCTTACTCACTGTCAAATTTTCAGATGCATCGAAAGCAATTGAAAATTGGACCAGGCACATCTAAGTCTTTAAACTGACATCCTTGCTTTTTGTCTCTTTGGAGAGGTTCTTGACAGTAGATTTCCCCACGGCAACAGGTTTTTTGATTTCTTTTAAAGTTTGTTGTTGTTGTTATGTGCCATCGAGTCGTTTGCGACTCATAGCGACCCTATGCACAACAGCCCTAAACCCTGCTCTATCCTGCGCCAACCGCACT
>NW_006399974.1:2195557-2198580 GCF_000299155.1 Elephantulus edwardii | reverse complement strand
ATGTTATTTCATTAAATTTTTCTGTATCTGCCAATTCCTTTGCCTTCAGCCACGGTCCACCTGACATTTGCTATGATGTCCCTAGTAACACCACCTCTTCTAAGCCAACTTTGCACTTTTGGCAGTTCTCTTTTGATGTATTATTCCAGTAGTTTTTAAGTAATCTTCAGCAAGATTTTGCTTGAGTGTGGTATTAGTGATGTTGTTCAATAATTGTCATACTCTGTTGGATCATCTGTTTTTAAAATGGGATTAAGTATGGATCTCTTCAAGTCAGTTGACCAGGTAGCTGTCCTCCAGATCTCTTGGCACAGCATGGTGAGCACATTCAGGGGTGAATCTGTTCATTGAAATAAGTCCATTGTTAGGCCATCAATGGCTGAGACTTTGTTTGTTTCCAGTTCCTCCAGAATAGCTTGAACTTCCTCTTTCATTGTCATTGCCTTTTGTTCACATGATTTTTTAAATTAAATTATTTAGTTAATTATTGTTGTACAATGACTCTGTGTACTACTTCCATCTTCCTTTAGTGCTTCCTGGATCATTCAGTATGCTAGCAGAGCAGGAATGGGGTTTAGAACAAGATATGTGCTTAAGGAAGTGGTGGGAAGGACCAATACTTGATCCATTACCTGAATAATGGGAAAGGTCTCTGGTCTGTTCTCTTAAGCAAAATGCTTGTCTGTCATACATTGCTCTATACTCAAAAATTCAAAATAAGACAGACTAGGGAGAATATTGCTCATCAATTTCCTAAATAACAGGCCTTAGAAAACCCTATGTACAATATAGCACATATAGAATAGACTAGCAGCTATGGCACTGGAGGAAGAACCTTCTTACTGGGAATCACAAAGAAGGAGGAAAAGATGCAAATAGACACTAATTTTTGCAAAGTAGTACGTGAGAAATAGTAATGTTGAGAAGTGGAGATTGTTAAGGAAGAAATTGAACATATGAATATTGACATACTAGGCATCATGCGAAACCTATACTTGGGCCAGGAGGCAGTCATCAGAACAGAGCACAGGAACACTGCATGGTTCAAAATTGGGAAGGACCTACGCCAGGGATGCATCCTATCTCCATACCTTTTCAACGTGTATACAGAACAGATTGTCCAGGAGGCAGAGCTCTAAGAAGAGAAATGTGGGGTCCAGATTGGTGGAAGATTTATCAACAACCTTCATTATGCAGATGACACAACCCTTCTTGCTGAAACTGAAGAGGACCTGAAGCACCTGCTACAGAGGGTCAAGGACTGTAGACTCCAATATGGATTGAGGTTCAATGTCAAGAAGACAAAGATTCTCACCACTGGCCCAATTGGAAGCATCAGGATGGATGGTGAAGAGATTGATATTGTAAAAAGCTTTACTTTGCTTGGCTCCACAGTCAACTCTCTTGGCACCAGTAGCCAGGAAATTAAAAGACATATTGCAATGCGAAAGTGTGCTGTTAGGGACCTCTCCAAAGTACTGAAGAGCAATCGTGTCTCTCTGGAGATTAAGGTGTGTCTGATACAGGCCATGGTCTTCACAATCACTTGTTATGCATCAGAGAGTTGGACAATGACCAAGAAGGACAGAAGGAGAATTGATGTCTTCGAGCTGTGGTGCTGGAGAATAGAATTGAGAGTACCATGGACTGCTAGGAAAACAAACAGATTCATCCTGGAAAGGGTTAAACCGAGTGGTTCTTTGGAGGCAAGGATTCTGAGGCTCCATCTAACATACTTTGGACATGTTGTAAGGAGAGACCGGTCCTTGGAGAAGGACATCATGCTTGGGTGGGGGACAGCGCAGGAGGGGAAGGCCCTCTATGAGGTGGATTGATTCGGTCACTGGGGTTATTGGGTTGGGAGTGTCAGAGACAGTGTGAGTGGCAGAAGACACAGCAGAGTTTAGCGCTGTTGTGCTTAGGGTCACTATGAGTCGCAAGCGACTAGACGGCACATAACAACAACTGGCATGTTGTTGTTCTTGTTGTTCGTTGACTTTGAGTCAAGCATGACTCATACTGACCCTATGAACAAAAGGCCGGAAGCCTCTCTACAACTACATTTATCAAAGTTCATAGTTTCCGGAGGCATGTTGTTTAGGAAGTGGATGCCACTCCTGCTTCCAAACTTGTCATGGTATGTTATTGTTGTTATGTGCTGTTGAGTCACATGTGATAAATACAGATCCTTTGTACAAACCCTTCCCTGCCCTGAGCCAGATTTACTAATTCTGACATATGAACCCCCACTGCCCCAGTCACTATATTAATCCATCTCATGCAGGTTTTCTCTATTCTGTGCTGTCTGCCCACCTATCAGAGCATGATGTCCTTCTCCAAGGACCTATTTCTTCTCTGCAAATGCCCAAAGTAAGTGAGGTTGAGCTTCAAAATCCTAGCCTCCAAGGAGAGACTTAGTTTCATTCTCTCCAAGACAAAACTATTTGTTTTCTTGGCAGTCTATGGTATGTTCAAGACTCTTCTCTAACATTGCAGCTTGACGTAATCTATTCTTCTTCTGTCATCCTTAGTCATTGTCCAATTCTGTGAAGCATAACAAGTAATTTAGAAGACCATGGCCTGGATTAGCCATTCCTTTGTATCTAGACTGATATCATTCTTTAGCACTCTGGAGAGGTCCGTGACAGAATATTTTTTGATTTCCTGACTGCTGATGTTAAGAGTGTTGATTGTGGATCTGAACAAGCTATAATTGCTAACAACCTCAATTTCTTCTCCATTAAGGTGCTGCCAATTGGCTGAGTGGTGAGAATCTTTGTCTTCTTGATGTTGAGCTTCAATCCATATTGAAAACTACAGTCCTCATTGCATACTCCTATGATAAAAATAATGCCCTAAAATATAATACTTTTAGACTATTCTCTCCCCCATAGACTTCAATGCATATTTCATCCAGTTTTTCTCAGTTTTACCCCCACCCCAATGCCAGCCTCATTTTACAACAGTGGCACCATATAGGATTATATTTGGGGGTAGGGGTTGGGGATTGGGGAGGTGCGGGG
>NW_006399974.1:2179323-2195457 GCF_000299155.1 Elephantulus edwardii | reverse complement strand
GGGTGGGGGGGAGGGGTTTGTGCGGGGAGAAGCGTGCAACAATGAATGAATGGAATTCCAAAATCTCTGTAGATGTTCATCGAAAAGAAAAATAAACAACCTAAATTTTAAAAAAGAAAAAAAGAAAACTACAGTCCTTGACATTTTACAACAATTACTTGCTATGTATCAGGAAGCTGGACAATTACTAGGAAGGATAGAAGGATAACTGATGCCTTTGAGCTGTGGTGCTGGAGAACAGTATATTTAATATACCATGGACTGCTTAGAGAACATATTAATCCCAGAGAGAGTGAAACCAGGATGTTCCTTGGAGGCAAGGATTCTAAAGCTTCATCTGATCACTTTGTACATGTTGCATAAAGGGACCAGTTCTTGAAGAACTGGTCATGCTTGGAAGGGTGGAGGAACAGTGCAAGAGAGAACGACCCTTGATGAAATAGATTGATTCCTGACTGGGTTAACGAGTGTAGGTGTGTCAGAGACAATAATATTGCCACAGAATAGAGCAGGTTTTAGGGATATTGTACATAGGATGGCTATGAGTCGCAGGTGACTCGACAGCATATAACAACAACATGCATTGGTGAGATGAAATGATTTGGCTTGGGACATTTTGAATCATAATCGTATGATATACTATGTTTGAAAAGAAAAGTTGAGAAAAACTGGGGTCACTTTCATAGTTAAAAAGACCATTTCTAGCTCCATCTTCAAATACAATATTGTGAATGACAGGATAATATCCTTATGCATACAAGGAAGACCTGTGCTTCCATATATGCACATGAATATTATCCTGTCACTCACAATATTGTTTTAACAATGTTCCTTGAAGGCAAAGATTTTTAAGCTCCATCTCACATACTATGGGCACTTGGCCAGGAAGCACCAGTCCATGGAGAAGAATATCTTGCTTGGAAGGGAAGCGTGGAGGGACAACGAAGAAGAGGAATACCATATCTAAGAAGGATTGACACAGTAGCTGGTTTTGTGGAGGTAGGTGTGTCAGAGACAGTGAGATTGGCTCAGGATAAGGAAGAGTTCACAGCTAATATACATATATGGTCACTATGAGACACAGGCAGTATAACGATGGCACATAACAATAATAATAACAACAAAATATTCTATTTCAAGATGGATTTAGAAATAGTCTTTTTAACAATGAATATGACTGGTTTTTTTCTCATCTTTTCATTTGGGGCATATAAGATCATATGACTGTCAGATTCAAAATGTCCTGTGCCATTCCATCTTATTTCCACAGTGCCTCATATGTCAATACTTACGTGTTTCATTTCTTCTTTAAATTTGTCCAGTTTTCCTACATTCATATTGTTCACTTTCTATACTCCAATCAGCAAACTATATACTAAATTACAAACCAAGTATTGCCATGGTGTAGATTCAAACTTATAATGTTCTTATAGGACAAAGTAAAGCTGTGTCATAGAATTTATTAGATAGTAATATAGTTACATCTTTTCCCCATAGAGTAGCATCTTATTATTGTTGTGTAGTGTTGAGTTGAAATCAACCCATAGAATCTTGTAATTACATGGGAGGTGATTGTCCATCTTTATTTTAGGTATCAGTGAGTGAATTCAAACCTTGTACTTTTGTGTTGGTAACATAGATCCTTATTACTAAGCCAGTTTGACATAGAGCTTTATTTACCTCATACGAGACTGCTCCGTAGGGTTTCTTATATAATAATATTTATAGAAGATTGGTACATTTTTCCTACACAGAATAGCTTCTGGTTGTTATTGCTGTGTATTGATGAGTCAAGTTAGTTTTGTACCACTAAGCTTGCTAGACAAACGATTTACTGACAACACAAAGGCATTTCAGTATGCAGATAATAATAAATTATGGCTAACATTGAGAAGAACGAGAATCCAAGAACACTAAATTATGTTCATGTAAAATCTATACCTAGATCAAGGGATTCTTACCTGAAGAGAGCAAGGGCTACAATATGGTTAAAAATTAAGAACAGTGTATGGCGTATTCTGAAACAGCCTGTCTCTACAGAGATTTTGATTTCTGGTTCTGACCAAGCAAAACTTAGAATAACAAGGAACAATCTGGTGTCTCATAATGGAAATTGCCAGCTTTGGACCTCACAAAAAATACAAGCACAGAGTGACATACACAGAGGAATGAGCAGGATAGCTGGAGTTTGAGTGAGAACTATTAGTAAAACAATTTGTTTGGGAGTGGTGGGAGCAGTTAGCCATGGTGGGAGCAGTGAACCGCAGTGGGACCCACACCCCAGGAGCAAGCAGGACAGTGGGAATTTGAGTGGGGTATGTATGGGGGATCACTGCTGATTTCTGGATCATGTGGTACCACTTTACCTCAAGCAGGAGGGAGTGAGACAGATGAAGCTTGACTGGGGTGACAGACCAAGTTCTAGAGGGGAAAACCAAGGCTTCATGGTTTTCCAGTCAAGTCCCAGTGTACACCACCACCTCCCGCATGTGTTTACATGCACGCTTCTACCCCCCCCACCCCCATGTGCATTGGTGCATGCCCCCACCCTCTGTGTGTCTGTGGGCATGCCTATGCAATGCTATTCAAGAGCAGTGACTTGAGATTAAAACCTGGCTATCACCTCAGGTATGAAAAAGTCTACCACAGCAGTGTCACATAAGAAGTAGGTCACCTTACACCCTACCCAAGTCCAAAGCAAGATGTTACCCCCCAAAAGTGACACAGTGCTGTCAACATGATTGAGTGACACATGAACAGACTTAAAGAGAAGGAACATAAAACCAATGAAACAGAAGATTAAATTGTCACCACTGATCTGCTAGAGCAAAAAGCAGAATCAAAAAAGAGGGGGAAAGAAGAAAACACAAAAATAATGTGGGATCCCATCAAGAGAAATAACATGTGTATCATTGGAATTTCAGAAAATGAAGAAGCAACTAAAGGCACTGAAAAAGTTTGGAAAAATTACTAGAAGAAAACTTCCCAGGCATAATGAAGAATGAGAGAATATACATTCAAGAAGCTGAGCAAACACCATATAGAATAGACCCCAAAAAGAAAAACACCAAGGCCTATCATAGTTAAATTTGCCAGAGCCAAAAATAAGGAGAGAATTCTGAAAGCAGCAAGAGAGAAACAAAGCATAGCCAATAAGGGAGAGCAAATAAGGGTAAATGCCAATTTCTCATCAGAAACAGTGCAAGCAAGAAGACAGTGGAATGACATATATCGAACACTCAAAGAACACAATGGTCAGCCAAAAATATTGTACCCGGAAAAATTATCCTTCAAATATGAAGGAGAAATTGAGATATTCCCAGAAAAATAGAACCTAAGGGAGTTTATAAAACCAAGACAGCATTGTAAGAAACACTGAAAAATGTCCTTCTTACAGACATGCCACAGAAAATTGGATAGGCCAATATAACACCAAGTAGAACTCAACTAAATAAAAACAACAAAACCTTGCCTCTCAATAATCACACAAATGTGAATGGTTTAAATGCACGATTGAAGAGAAAAAGAGTAGCAGATTGGATAAAAAAACAAAATCCATCAATATGCTGTCTACCAGAGACACACTGGAAAAGTAAGATAAAGAAATACTAAAATTAAAAAGGGTGGGGGAAAATATACCAAGCAAATGGCAACCAGAAAAAAAGCAAGAGCAGTGAGATTAATCTCTGATAAAATAAATTCAATGCAAAAACCATCACAAAGGACAAGCAAGGTCATTATATAAAGATTAAAGTGTCAATAGAACAAGAAGATATAACAATAATAAATATCTGGGCACCGAATTACAGAGTTGCAAAATATATAAAACAAACATTAATAAAACTGAAAAAGGAAATAGACAACACAACTATAAAAGTTGAAGACTTTAATAAACAACTCTCAAGAAAAGATACAACTACCAGAATGAAAATCAAGAAAGACACTGAAGAATTACACTGCACAATAAACCAACTCGATCTCATAGATCTAATAGGCTAATGCACTCCAAAAAAGCATAGTATTCCTTCTTATCCAATGTGCATGGAATGTTCTCAAGTATAGATCATATTTTAGATCACAAGTCAAGCATCAATAAATTTAAAAAAACAGAAATAAAACGAAGCATTTTCTCAGACCACAATGCTACAAAACTAGACATTAATAACAAGAGGGTAAAGGAGAAAAAAATCCCATACATTTGGAAGCTGAACAACACCTTGCTTGTACATGACTGGGTACTAGAAGAAATAAAAAATGAAGTTAAGAAGTTCCTTGAAAAAAAATGACAGTGAAAATACAACTTACCAAAACCTCTGAATAACAGCCAAAGCAGTAATCAGAGGTCAATTTAAAGTAATAAGCAAACACATCAAAAAGCAGGAAAAAAATGATCACTGATTCCCTAAGCCAATATCTCCAACAAATTGAAAAAGAGTAGCAAGAAAACAGAACACTTGCTAAAAAAATGAAATTACAAAACTTAGGACAGAAATAAATGAAATAGAAAGCAAAAACCAATTGAAACCATCAACAAACTAGGAGTTCGTTATTTGAAAAGGTCAATAAAATTGAGAAACCACTAGCAAAACTAACAAAGGAAAAGAAGTAAAAGACACAAATAATCTGAATAAAAGATGAAATGGGAAATGTCACAACAGAACCAACTAAAATAAAAAGGCTAACAATGGGATATTATGAAAAACTATAATAAAACAAATAGGAAAACTGAGAGGAAATGGACAAATTCTTAGAAATTCACAGCCTACCTAAATTGACACTAACTGAAATTGAACACCTGAAAAGACTAATTTCAAAAGAAGAAATTGAAAAGAAAACAACTTTCAGACAAAGAAGCCCTGGACCAGATGGTCTTACAAGTGACTTTTATCAAACATTCAGAGAAGAACTGTCACCAATTCTACACGAACTATTTCAGAAAGTAGAAAAAGATGAAATTCTCCCAGGTTCATTCTATAAAGCAAACATGTCCTTGATACCAAAGCCAAGTAAAGACACCACTAAAATAGAAAACTATAGGTAAATAAGTCTCATGAACATAGATGCAAAAAACCTGAATAAAACCCTGGCCAATAGAACTCAATGATACATCAAAAATATAATTGACAATGACCAAGTGAAATTCATAGCAGGTATGCAAAGATGGTTCAATTACAAAACCAACCAAACAAACAAACAAACCAATCAATGTAATTCATCACATTAAAAAAACAATGAACAAGAAACACATAAACCTATCAATTGATGCAGAAAAGACCTTTGATAAAACCCAACACCCATTCCTGATTAAAACAATCCACAAAAGAGGAATTTCCTCAATATAGTGTAAAGTATATACACAAACCCACAAACCCGAGAGCTAACATTGTTCTCAATGGAGAGAGATTAAGGGCAAGGATGGCCACTATCTCCTCTCCTATTCAATATTGTATTGGATGATGTTTTAATGATAGTAATAAGAAAAGAGAAGGAAAAAAAGGCATCCAAATTGGAAAAGGAGAGGTAAAATTATCTCTATATGCAGATGATTTGATAATATACTTTAAAAAAATCTAAAGACTCAGCAATAAAATTATTAGACATAGTTGACCAATCCAGTGAAATGGCATTATACAATATCAACATACAAAAATCAGTTGGGTTTCTCTACAGTGACAAAGAGAATATAGAACTACAGCTCAGAAGAACAATACCCATCACAAAAGCTAATCACAAGATTAAATACTTGGGAATAAATCTACCTAGAAACACAAAGGATCTATTCAAAGAAAATTACAGAACATTACTACAAGAACAAAAGAGACCTGGACAAATGGAAGAATATACCTTGCTCTTAGATAGGAAGATTCAATATTGTAAAAAGGACAATACTACCAAAGGCAATTTACATGTTCAATGCAATCCCAATACAAATACCAATTCTATTCTTCAATGAGATGGAAAAGGCAATCTACAATATCATTTGGAATGAAAAGTGACTCCGAATAAGCAATATACTCCTTAAAAAGAGAAACAAGGTAGGGTAGAAGATACCTCACTCTCAGCATGGTACTGGTATAATGACAGAAA
The DNA here is from genome assembly GCF_000299155.1 of Elephantulus edwardii. Classification (NCBI taxonomy): domain Eukaryota; kingdom Metazoa; phylum Chordata; class Mammalia; order Macroscelidea; family Macroscelididae; genus Elephantulus; species Elephantulus edwardii. The sequence continues at coordinate 2,189,370 of NW_006399974.1, read as the reverse complement.
CATAGATCAATGGAATAGAATTGAGAAGCCAGACATCAGCCCATCTACCCATGTTCAACTTTTTTTTTTTTTTACAAGGAGATGAAATCAGTCAAGTGGGGAAACGACAGTCTTTTCAACAAATGGTGTCTGCAGAAAATTCAAGCAAGACCCACACCTCACACCATATACAAAAACCAACCTAAAGTGAACCCAGGACATAGGACTAAAACCAAGGACTATAAACTTCATTAGAGAAAATCTTGGAAGAACTCTACAAGCCCTAATCCAAGCATCCTGAAAAATTTACAACAAATAGAGAATAAAATAGATTAATGGGGCCTTCTAAGAATCAAATCCCTATGCACACCCAAAAACATTTCCAGCAGGGTAAATAGGAGAACCACAATTAGGAAAAAAATATTTGGTAATGATATGTCCGATAAGGGACTTATATCTATAATTATAAAATACTCAAACACCAAAACAAGATAAAGGTAAACAATGTAATTGAAAAATAGGCACAGGATAAGGACAGGCACTTCACTAAAGAAGACACTCAGATAATGAAAAAAATACATAAAGAAATGTTCAAAATCCCTAGCTCTAAGAGACATGAAAATGAAAACAACCATGAGATCATCTCACCCCAATAAGAATGGCAAAATTCAACAGAACAGCAAACAACAAATGATGGTGAGGTTGTGGAAAAATTGGAACACTTATTCACTGTTAGTGGGAGTATAAAGTGGTGCAACTACTCTGGAAAGCAGTATGGTGCTTTCTCAAAAAGTTGGAAATAGAAATACTATTTGACCCAGCAATTCCACTACTGAGAATATATCTTAAAGAAACCAGAACTGCCACTCAAGCATATATATGCACGCCAATGTTTATTGCTGCTTTGTTCACAATAGCAGAGTTAGAAACAACCCAAGTGCTCATCAACAAACAAATGGATAGAGACTGTGATATATTCACACAATGGAATACTGTACAACATTTAAAAAGAAGGAATTCATGAAAAATTACACAAAATGAGTGGCCCTGGAGGACATTATGTTGAGTGAAATACCTTAATCACAAAAGGACATATATAGCATAATGGCACTGTTATAAAACAGGACTGATAATGGGTTTGGTGGTAACTAAGAAAAGAGTGGATAAATAATGCACACTGCATTGAAACAGATGAGGACAAGAACTATCTAAAAGGAATATATGATTAAATATTATTTGTATGACAAGAGTCCAGAATAAGAGCTACATAGTAAAGTCAACTGGGGTGGGGGATTGTATAACAATTAAAGATATTTTTTTTTCCCTTCTCAAAGAGAAAAGCAAACTGGGCTGGGGGAAGAATGGGCAGGGATGAAAATGTGCAAAAATAAATGAATGGAAATCCAAGTTCTCTATAATTTTTCATTAAAATATCAATAAAGAAACAACAACAAAAATACAAAAGAAAAACCAAAAGAAAACAAAAAATAGTTTGTGTCAGGGTTTATTCCTCTATCCATACCTATACACTCTGTATACTAAAGAAATTGTTTGAGAAACTGTACTGTATGGAGAAGAATTTGAAATCAATATCAGAAGACGATTTATTATCCACAACCTGTGTTATACAGAGAGCAAAATCTTGCTTGCTGTGAGGACTTAAAATGTTTGTTGCAGAAGATCCAAAATTACAGCCTACAATATGAATTACATCTCAACATAAAGAAAACAAAAATTCTTATAACTGGACTGAGAGGCAACATTATGACAAATGGAGAAAAGGCTGAAATTGTTAACACCTTCATTTTATTTGGATCCACAACCAACACCATTGGTACTAGAAGTCAAGAGTCAGGAGACATACTGAACTAGAAAAATCTTCAATAAGGGATCTCTCCAATTTACTGAGGAGCAATGGTGTCAGTGGGAGTACTTAAGCCATGGTCTTTTCAATATAGGCATCTGAGAACTGGGCAATGAGTAAGGATAACAGAAGAAAAAAAGGATGCTTTTGAGCAGTACATAGTGGGGAAAGAATATTGAATATCCCAGACTGCCCAAAGAAAAAATAGATAGGTCTTGGAGAAAGTGTATACAGAATGTTTCTTTAAAAGTAAAGATGACAAAGCTTCACCGCACTTACTTTGGACATGTTATTAGGAGGGGCAAGTAGTACACTGTACTTGGAAAGGTGGAGGGTTGGCAAATGATAGGAAGATCCTTGACCAAATGGGTTGATACAGTGACTGCTACAATTGGCTTGAGTACATGAGAAATTATGAGAATGTCATCAGATAAGATAGGGTTAAGATCTGTTGTTCATAGGCTTCTCCTGTGAGTCATATTTGATGAAACCTAATAAGAACAACAAAACGGCTAGAGTATTTCTGTTAATCATCAAGTTCTTAACCAGAGGTGCTTAAATCATATAATGTATGCATTGCCATTGAGGTTCAAAGTAACAGCAATCTTACATAAGATTTCAAGTCTATAAATAACATTTGGAGAACATCATTCTTCCTTCAAGTGACTGGTGGATTTGCACTGTGTGAAATTCACAGCTTTTGGGTTAGCATAAATGAAAATACTTAACTACCATGGTAAAATGAATCTCTTTCCATTTGCATTTGCAAGATCAGTTTAGGGTGCAAAATCAATTACTATAAAAAGTATACTAACAATGAAGAAGGAATGGTAGTCAGAAAGTACTGGTGTGATGACAGATATGAGCTGGAAATTTAAATGATCAAATTTTATATATTCAGTGATTTATTTACTGCAATTAATAAATAAGTTATTGGTGTAAAATGATTTACTTATTATTTCCTATAATTTATTTGTGTCTTTTTTAGAAAACAGAAACAGAAACTTTACATATGAACTTTACCAAATGAACTGCCTAGAAATCAGGTTGATAACATCTGTGGAAGAAGCCATTGGAAAAGTTGAATCAGCAGTCAAAACTATGGAAACAACCATCAGTTACTTGTATGCAAGTTCAAACTGAGGCAAAAGAAAATTTTTAAAAGCCCATGAAAACCAAAATTTGATATTAACCCTGTTGTTCTTATTGTTATTGTTATGTGCCGTCGAGTTGCTTGCGACTCATAGAGACTCTATGTACAATAGCCCTAAACTCTGCTCTGTCCTGTGCCAATCACACCATTTCCGATACACCCATCTTGATTACCCCAGTCACTGAATCAATCCACCTCACAGAGGCCTTCGCCTCCTGCGCTGTCCCTCCACCCTATCAAGTATGATGTCCCTCTCCAAGAACCGGTCCCCCCTTACAACATGTCCAAAATATGTTAGATGGAGCCTCAGAATCCTTATCTCCAAGGAGCCACCTGGTTTGACCTTTTCCAGGATGGATCTGTTTATTTTCCTAGCAGTCCATGGTACATTCAATACTCTTCTCGAGCACCACAGCTCAAAGGCATCAATTCTCCTTCTATCCTCCTTAGTCATTGTCCAATTCTCTGATGCATAACAAGTGATTTCAAAGACCATGGCCTGTATCAGATGCACCTTAGTCTCCAGAGAGACACCATTGCTCTTCAGTACTTTAGAGAGGTCCCTAACAGCAGGCTTTCCCATTGCAATATGTCTTTTAATTTCCTGGCTACTGGTGCCAAGATGTTGACTGTGGAGCCAAGCAAACTCAAGGTGTTGAACAATCTCAATCTCTTCACCATCCATCCTGACGCTGCCAATTGGTCCAGTGGTGAGAATCTTTATCTTTTTGACATTGAACCTCAATCTATGTTGGAGGCTGCAGTCCTTGACCCTCTGGAGCAAACGCTTCAGGTCCTCCTCAGTTTCAGCAAGCAGGGTTGTGTCATCTGCATATCTCAGATTATTGATAGATCTTCCACCAATCTTGACCCCACATTCCTTCTCATAGACCCCAGCCTCCCAGATAATCTGTTCTGCATACAGGTTTAAAAGGTATGGAGACAGGACACATCCCTGGCGTACACCCTTGAATCTTAATTTTAAAACCATCTTAAGAACTAGTTTGAAACATTGAACATTAAAGGTCGAAGACCAGATTAGTTGTGGGGTAATGTAAAGGGTATCACCCACAAAGAGTTCAAAAGGTCACTACAAAGAAAGAGCAGAAAGAGACATCAAAACGGATATTGTAAGAGACCTGAGCAAGGAGACACTGCATGGTTCAAAATCAAGTAGGGGTCTGTCAGGGATGTATTCTGTCTCCATAACTTTTCAATCTGTATGCAGAACAGATCTTCCAAAACACTGGGCTGTGTGAGGAGGAATGTGGCATCAGGATTGGTGGAAGAATCATCAACAACCTGTATTATGCAAATGATACAACCCTGCTTGCTGAAACTGAGGAGGACCTGAAGTGTTTGCTGTAGGTCAAGGACTGTAGGCTTCAATATGGATTGAAGCTCAACATCAAAAAACAAAGATCCTCACCACTGGGCCAATTGGAAGCATCAGTATGGATGGTGAAGAGATTGAGATAGTTAACAGTCTTAGTTTACTTGGTTCCACAGTCAACACTCTTGGTAACAGCAGCCAGGAAATCAGGAGACAAATTACATTGGGAAAGTCAGCAGTGAGGGACCTCTCAAGAGTACTGAAGAGCAATGATGTCAGGCTGGAGACTAAGATGTGTCTGATCCAGGCTATAGTCTTCGCAGTTACGTGCTATGCATCAGAGAGCTGGACAGTGAATAAGGATGATAGAGAATTCATGCCTTTTAGCTGTGGTGCTGGAGAAGAGTGTTGAATATACCATGGACTGCTAAGAGAACAAACAGGTTTGTCCTGGAGAGGGTGAAGCCAGAATGTTCCTTGGAGCCAAGGATTCTGAAGCTTGGTCTGACATACTTTGGATATGTTGAAAGGAGGAACTGGTCCTTGGAGAGGGACATCATGTTTGGTAGTGTGGAGGGATGGCCCGGGAGAGGAAGACCCTCAATGAGTTGGATCGCTTCTGTGAGTGGAGTGGTGGAAATGAGTGTGTTTGAGACGGAGAGGTTGGCATAGGATAGAACGACATTTAGGGCTCTTATACGTAGGGTTCCTATGAGTTGCAAGCGTCTCGATGGCACATGACAACAACAGCAAGAGACCCTGAAAATTGCACTAGAACACTGAGAAGTCAAAACAAAGGGAAGAGATGCTGAAGTGTTAGATCTGAAAAGAAGATTGCATAGGGGAGCTTGAGAAGATAAATCAAAATATTTTAACAGAATATGCAATAAGCTGGAATTGGAGAATAAAGCAGAAAGAATTCACTCATCATTCATCAAGCAGAAAGAAGTGAAAAACAATTTCTAGCCTTAGGTTGTAATACTTAGAGATTCTTTGGGCAAAGTCTTGAGTGACTCAGGAAGCATCAAAAGAGGTGGAAGGAATACACAGAATCTCTGTCCCAAAAGGAATTGGCCAACAACTATTTCAGGATGTATCATATGATCAAGAACCAATGGTAATTGAGGGAGAAATTCAAACCACAGTTAAGACTTTGATAATAAGTAAGGCCCCAGGAATCTATGAGACACCATTGGACATGTTTCAACCAACAGATACAGCCCTGGATGCACTTGCCACTCTATGCCAGGAAATTTGGAAGACAGATGTCGGGCTGAATAACTGGAAGAGATCAATATTTGTTCCTATTCCCAAGAAAGGTGATCAAACAAAATGTGGAAATTGTCAAACAATACCATCAATATCACTTGCCAGCAAAATACTGCAGAAGATAATTTTAAAACAGCTAGAATAGTAGAGAAGTGCCAGAAGTTCAAACAGGATTTAAAAGACCCCACAGCACCAGGAATACCTGTAATTTTCTGCTGTTAGCCAGGATCCATGTGACACCAGCAATCAAAATAGCAGAAGAATGTTTATTTGTGATTTATTGACTGTTCAAAGGCATTTGACTGTGTGGAACCTAACAAATTATAGTTTTTATTGAGAAGAATTGGAATCCCAGAATACTTAATTGTCCTCATATGAAAAAAAATAGAGCAAGGGAACAGTATGGTGGTGGTTGTTGTGTTTGTTGTTGTTGTTACATGCCATCAGTCACCCTTCACGCATTGCGATCCTATTACAACAGCCCTAAACCTAGCTCTGTCCTGTGCCAATCTTATTGTTTCTGATACACCTACCTGCATTACCTCAGATACCAAATCAATCCATCTCTACCTTCCCAAGCATGATGTCCCTCTCCAAGGACAGATTCTGCCTTACAGTATGTCCAATGTATGTCAGACGAAGCTTCAAAATTCTTGCCTCTAAGGAATAGCCTGCCTTCACCCTCTCTAGGATGAGCTTGTTTGTTCTCCTAGCTGTTCATGGTACATTTCACAGTCTTCTCCAGCACCATAGCTCAAAGGCATCGATTCTCCTTCTATCATACCTAGTCATTATCCAGCTTTCTAATGCATAGCAAGTAATTGCAAAGACCATAGCTTATATCAGGCACTCTTTAGTCTCCAGACTTCAGTACTTTGGAGAGGTCTCTGACAGCAGACTTTCCCAATGCAATTCGTCTTTTAATTCCCTGGCTGCCGGTACCAAGAGTGTTCTTTGTAGAGCCAAGCAAACTGAAGCTGTCAATAATCTCAAGCTCTTCATCATCTATCATGATGCTGCCAATCAGCCCAGTGGTGAGAATCTTTGTTTCCTGATGTTGAGCTTCAATCCATATTGAAGGTTGCAGTCCTTGACCTTCTGAGGCAAGTGCTTCAGGTTGTCCTTAGTTTTAGCAAACAGGGTGGTGTCATCAGCATAACACAGATTGTTGGTGAGTCTACTTCCAATCCTGATGCCTCAGTTCTCCTCATAGAACCCAGGCTCCTGGATCCACATATAGATTGAAAAGATATGGAGACAGGACATTTTCTTGGTGTGCAGTCGTAGTTGCTCCTTGGAGGCAATTGTGATTAAACTTTGTCTTATCTACTTTGGACTTCTTGCTAGAAGAGTCTATTCTTTGAATAGGGGAAGAGGAAAAGACCTTCAGTCAGATGGACTGACACAGTGACTACAACAAGAGGCTGGAGTATGTCAGAGATTTGAGGACGGCACAGGATTAGACACTTTTCATATCAGTTGTTCATAGGGTCACTCTTCATTCAAATTGTACTCAATTTGGTGGCACCTAACAGTAACAAGAACAGATGGAAGAAGGATGGACAGCCTCTTCCCATGTGATTTTCTGCCTCTGAAAACTTGCTGGAGGGTCAGCTATAGATTGTTTTCAACTTGATGGTAAAGAGAAGCAGCAAGAGCAGTAGTAACATGCAAATATAATAGAAACAATAGCCACATGATCATTTCAATAGTCACAAGAAAAAAAAATCACTACCCCTCCAAAAAACTCAAACGAAATATAGGAAAACTTTTTCTCAATCTCATAAATAACATCTTAAAACCCCTAGATAATATAATTATTAGTGAGAGAGTAAAAGTGTTTCTGCCTCCTCTACTTCCAAAATCAGATATATTGCAAAAATATTTCCTTATGCCACTCTATCTAAAGTTACAGTAAGGGATATTAGCAAAAAAGATAAGTAAAAGAATTGGAGAAGATAAAGAAAACTTATCTTTATGCCTAAATTACATGGTGTTGAATAAAGAAATCCCTAAGGAATTCATTCACTCACATATTCACAAACACAGACACACATACACAGACACAAAAACACAATTCTGCTGCTGTGCAGTTCCATTGAGTTGATTCTTACTCATAGTGGCTCTATTAACAATAGAAGAAGCACTATCCAGTCTTGTGTTATCCTCAAAATCACTGCTTTGTTTGAGTTCATCATTACAACTACGGTGGTAATCTATCTTTTAAGTGTCTTCTTTTTCATTGATTTTTTTTTTTACTTTGTTGTGGTTAGGTACTGTCCAGGCTACTACAATTCACAAGACCCCATGAGTAACACATCAAAACTTTTTCCTGTGCTGTATGTCATCCTCATGATTTCTGCCACATTCAATCCCATTGTTAAAAGTCACTGTGTCAATCCATGTCATCAAAGTTGTTCTTCAGATTCTCTGATGCTCTGCTTTCCCCAGCATGGTACTTCCTTCCAAACACTGATTGCTCTTGACAACATGCTAAAAATATGGCAGAGGAATTTTCACCATCCATACCTCTAAGAGTTTATTGCACGATCTCCAAGACTGATTTGATTGTTCTTTCAGCAGTGCATGTGATATTCAATGCTCTTTGCCAACACTACCATTTAAAGGCATCAATTCTTCTTTAATCATCCAAGTTTCAGACACATGGGAAGCAATTAAAAATACCAGGGCTTGGATCAAGCACACTGTAAGTCTTTTTTTTATACGCATATACTTATTTTTAAATTGTGTTTAAAATTTACAAAAAGAATGGGTTTTCTTTCATTTTTTGATACATTTTTTTTCTTCCTTCCCCATCACTCAAGTCACTTTGTTATTCTTAACTTAGTTCAGATTGCTGATTGTCATATATACAATAATTAACCATCATTCCTTTCAGGTAGCCCTTCCCTTTACCTGTTCCAGAGTTGTTGTTGTTGTTAGGTGTTGTCAAGTATGGCTCATAGTGAGTTTATGAACAGTCTACCTGAAACTTGTCCTATCTTGTGCCATCCTCACCATCTTTGGACACTAGACCTTCTCCAAAGAGTAATCTTGCCTAGCTACATGTGCAAAGTATGAAAGATGAAGCTTTGTAATCTTTGCCACCAAGTAACACTCAGCCTACACTTTTCCCAAGATGTATCTGTTTGTTCTTTTGGCAGTACATTGGGTGTTCAGTACTCTTCTCCAATACCAGAGTTCAAAGGCATCAATTTTTCTGTCATCCTTATTTGATGTCCAGCTCTATGATGCATGTAGGTGATTGAGAAGAACATGGAATGAATTAGGCATACTGTAGTCTTCAAATTGACATCCTTGTTCTTCAGCATTTTGGAAAGATCCCTGACAGCAGATCCAATGCAGTATTCATTATTTATCTACCCTTTTTCTGCTCTCCTCTCCAAAGTGCTTATTCTATTTTTATAAGTAGTACTGGGCAGTATTTATTTTTTTGGACTGAGATATTTCTCAGTACCTGTTTTACACTGTAAGTCTTTAATATCTTTGCTCTGTAGCACTTTGGAGAGGTCCTTGACAATAGATTTTCTCAATGAAATACATCTTTCTATTTCTTGACTGCTGCTATCATGAATGTTCCCTGTAGATCCAAGTAAAATTAAATTTTGACAACTTCAATCTTTTTCTCATTGATCATAAGGTTACCTATTAGTTCAGTGCTGAAAATTTTTGTTTATTTGATGGTGAGATGTAATCTAGTTTTATATCTTTTTTAGTAATTGTTTTAAGTCTTCTTCATTTTATGTAAGCAAGTTTGTAATTTACATAATGTAGGTTTCTGATAAGTCTTTCTCATATCCTGATGCCATATTCTTCCTTATTAAGTCTGACTTCTCAAAGTTTTCATTCAACATAAAGACTAAATAGGTGTGGAAAAGGATACAACGTTGATATTTTACTTCATCAAGAATTATATGCTTCTCCAAATATGTTTCTCCTGAGAAAATGTTGGAGGTATATGAAACAAAATCTAAACATCTTCACTTGCACAGAGCATTTTCCTTATACTTTTCCCCAATGCTATATGTGATTTTGCTTCTTGACTGTTGCTGTTATGGCTACTAATTGTGTAGCCATGTAAGTTTTTGAACATTTTCTGTTACATTGCTTGCTGTTAAGAATATTTTTATTTTCTTTATGTTGAGACACAATCCCTACTGACAGTTATAGTCTTTGATCTTTATCAGTAAGCACCTTAAGCTATCCTTTCTTTAATAAGTAAAGTTACATCATCTGCATATTGTTGTTGTTGTTATGTGCCGTCGAGTCGCTTGGGACTCATAGCGACAACAGCCCTAAACTCCACTCTGTCCTGCACCAATCGCACTGTCTCCGACACTCCCATCCCAATTACCCCAGTCACTGAATCAATCCACCTCATAGAGGGCCTTCCTCTCCTGCGCTGTCCCTCCACCCTTCCAAGCATGA
>NW_006399974.1:2168631-2178828 GCF_000299155.1 Elephantulus edwardii | reverse complement strand
CAAGTTGTTAATGTGTCTTCCTCCAATCCTGATGCCATGTTCCTTCTCAAAATTTTTTAATTACAAAGTATCTGAACAAGATTTTAGGATAAAGTAGAAATTTATAAAACTCTATTTTCAAAAAAAGCAACCATTTATCTGAAAATTAAGGATTAAATTTTACTTATGTTGTTGTTGTGTGCTGTTGAGTTAAATCTAGCTCAGAGTCCACCCTCCAGTGAGTTATCAGAGTCTATAAAATTATGCTAGAGGAGACTCCTTACCTTCCTCTCACACAGCAGTTGGTGGACTTGAACTGTCTGCTTTTGGTTTGACAGTGCAATGCCTTACTGTAAGGTCACCAGAGTTTCCTATTCTATGTAGGGTACCAGCAGAAAGAGACAGTTGGGACCTTATCACTTCCCTGGACTTTTGCATGCTCACATGGAATCACCTCCTTTCCAGTTGGATCAGATCCCATCCAACCAACTACAAGGAGTAGAGGTATGAGAATTGGCTATTAACACCAATTAAAACTTGGGGGCTGAACTGTTGAGCCCTTGTCATTTTCTTGTGCTTTTACACTGACCAAAATATCCTTGGCTGCATGTCTGGGACTTTGTCTATACCTGGGGAAAACCACCCTTTCCGATCACACTACTGGACAGAAAGAGAAGTGGGCACTCCACAACTGGGCAAAGTGAGAAACCTCAGATCCCTGCCCATCAAAGACAACCAGATGAGAAGTGTACCACGATAAATGAGGAAAAGAGCAGACCAAATATGGGAAGCCTTGATGATAGATTACCATTGGGAAATGGAACATAGATAGCACTTAGTCTGTACTTTATCAATGGCCTCATAAAGATAATGAACTGGCAACAACCTACACAAAACAATGGAAACTACTCTGTGTGTGTGTGTATCTCCACAAGAACTTCACAAAATGCCACAGAAGAAGGCAAGTTTGAACATTATAAATAAAAAAAAACAAGCCTCTTCAAAACAAAGTAGATCAATAAATATATTAGAGGAAGAGAGGTAGGAAAAAATATATTGACCTTGAGTCACATAAACTAGTAATGAATAAGTGACAATTAAATGAAGAAATAATTGAAATGATAAATAAAGAGGTACAAAAATGTAGTAACAAGAAATATATGATAGAAACAGCATAAAACTAGGAACAATAGAAATCCAAGGAAGTGCAACCTCGAATATAAAGGCTGAAATTTCAGAACTTTCAACATGTTGAGGGACAAGAAAGAATAGAAGAGATGGAGCAGACAATCAGTGAGCTAGAAGACAAGAATCTCTATGGGAACTTACTAGCAGAAAAAGAGAGAGAAGGTGGAAGAAAAATGAAGAAAGCATTAGAATCATAAGGGAAAACATCAGATAGAACAAAATATGTGTCATCATAACTCCAGAACAAGAGGTGCATAAAAAAGAGAAGCACTGAGAAAATTGTGGAAGAGACACTGAGAAAATTGTGGAAGAGATACTAGAAGAAAACTTCTCAGGTGTCCTTAAAAATTAAGGCATTCACATTCAAGAAGCTCAGTGAACATCAACAGATGAGACCCCAAAAGAATAACATTAAGACATAGTCAAATTCATCAAACTAAAGAATAAGGATAGAATACTAAGTGGCCATTAAATACTAGAATAGCCTAAATAGAAGAATCAATTAGAAGATGGTCTGACTTATCATCAGAAATCATAAAAGGGGGAAGATGATGGAATGCCATATACAGAAGGTTGAAACAAAGCTGCCAGCCAAGACTCCTGCATCTAACAAAGTTCATCTAATTTAAAGGAGAAATAAGCTCATTTACAGAAAGTAGGAACTTAAGGAATTCTTGAGTAAAAGACCAACTCTACAAAATATAGTAAAGGAAGTCCTAAACACAGAGACAGCAAAAGAAAATAGATGGACCAAAGAAATCAGCAACAACAGAAAAGGGAATGTAACAAAATAGCAGTGATAAAACCTGGCCTGTCACTAGTTACTCTTAAATGCAACAATTAAGAGAAAAACAGTAGCAGAATGGATAAAAAGAAATCACAAAGTCTATCAATATGTTGCCTACAAGAAAAAAATAAAAGAAATAAGAGAGACAGAATAAAAATCAAAGGCTAAAAACCAGTATGTCAACCAAACGGCATCCACAATAAAGTGGGAGTGGCAATATTAATCATTGATAAAGTAGACTTAAGGATGAAAATTACTGTAAAAGATATGGACGTACACTATATAATGATTAAAGTTACAATATATCAAGAAAACTTAACCTTGGTTAACATTTATGCACCAAATGATAGATCTGCAAAGTACCCAACACAATGGTTAATAGATTTGAAGGGGGGGTGGGGAAGAGTACTACAATAGATATAGGGAGACTTTAACTCACCAATCTCATCAAAGTTCAGATCAATTTGAAAGAAACTCAACAAAGATTCATAAGAACTAAACTATATAATCAGTCCACTCAGTCTTTTAGATATACTTACAGACTTCGAACAAACAATAGACTTCTCAAAAATAAAAATGAAACGGGCCTGTTAGTAGTCTCCCATCTCAAAGCACACTGTTCTTGTTGTTAGGTGCCATGGAGTTGAGTAAGCCTCATAGCAATGCTATGAAAAAAACTATCTTATCATTTTTCTATCACATGCCATCCTCACATTCTCTGACACACTGAAGCCCATTGCCTCAGTTATCATCTCAACACACCTGGTTGAGTGTCTTCTGCTCCTTTGTTGTCCTGGCACCTTTCCCAGCATAATGTCCCTCTCCAAAAGACAACCTCTCCTAGCAACATGTCTAAAATACATAAGACGAAGCTTCATCATTTTTGCCTCCAAGGAACACTGGCTGTACCTTCTCCAATATACATATATATGTATATATACATATATTTGTGCATTTGACATACCATAGAATATTCAGCACTCTTTCCAACATCACTGCTCAAAGACATCAATTCATCTGCCATCCATAGTAATTGTTCACCTCCCAGATGCAAAGCGAGTGACTGAAAAATCTGTGACCTGAAACAGGCATACTTTTGTTCTCAAACTGGTATCATTATTCCTCAATAACATGAAGAAGTTTGACTACATACTTTACCAGTGTAATATGTCTTCTGATCTTCTGACTTCTGGTATCAAGTGTATTAATTCTGAATTCAAGTGTCTAAAGCATACTGCACAGTTATATTAATAAAGAAACATGGAATTGGTACAAAGACAGACACTTCGACCAATGAAATGGCATCAAGAACTCAGAAATCAACCCATCTACCTACACTTAATAGGTATTTGACAAGGAAACACAATCTATAAAATGGGGGAATTGGTAACTTCTTCTACAAATGGTGCTGGCAAAACTGGACATCTACCTGCAGAAAACTGAAACAAAATTCACATCTCACTGTCCACAAAAATCAAATCAATGTAGAACAGAGGCCTGGGGTTAAAATTTAAAAAAACATAGGAATCATAGGAGGAAAAATGGAACTAAATTTAGATGCTCTCAGTTATGGCATAATTAGGCTTGCAAATGTAGACAGAAATACAACTGTAAGAGGATAAAAATCAATGAAGTGGACCTTCTAAAATCAAGTGCCTGTGTGCATAAAACTTTTCCCAATATGGTGAAAAGAAACCCTAGAAACTTGAAAAAAATGTTTAACATTGACAAATTAGCAAAAGGACTCATAACTAAAGTTTATAGAATACTATAGGTCCTCTAAAAAAAATCTGGTTATCCAATAACAACATGGAAAGAAGATACTAGAAGATTCTTCACAAATGAAGGCATTTGAATGGCCAAAATACATATGAAGAAATGTTGAAAATCACTGACAATCAAAGGGATGCAAATCAAAACAATAGTAAGATATCATCCCACTCCAGTAGCAGTGGCAAAGTTTAGCATAACAGACAGCAAACATTAAATGTTAGAAAGGATAAGGAGAAACTGGCACTCTCATGCACTGCTTGTGGAATTGTAAATGGTACAATCAATCTGGACAACATTAGTTTTTCCTCAAAAAGATGAATGTAGAAATTCTATTATGACCCAGCTATTCCACTACTAGGAATATACCCTGAGAAAACTGAGACACAAAGCAGCATTATTCACAGTATCAAGAAAATGAAAAGAGCCCAAACACATATCCACCAATGAATGGATTAAGCATTTAAAGTACTTTCATGTAATGAAATACTATGCAGCACTAAGGAACAATGACTTTGTAAAATGCTATATAATGTAGAAGAGTCTGGAGAGCATTATGCTGAGTGGAATAACTCAGTCCCATAAGGTCATATAATACAGAAAACTAATATTGTAAAAGTAGAAGGATAGTTAAGCAAGATGTGAATATTCAAAAGAGGATGGGGAAAAGGAGATATGGATAGAAAAGTGCAGGAGGGAAATTGCTAGGATATCAGAGATTAGTTTATGGATATGAGTAAAAGTATAGGAAAAAATTCAATGGAGACATAAAACAATAGTAATTAATTATATAAATCAATATTTGCAAATGATTATATAAAACACAATGTACATGAATGAAACATAATTTATATAAATGATTATATACAAACCATGAAACTATGAGAAGAAAAAGAATAAAATGTGTAGAAACATTTAACAAAAGAAGTATGATATTTGGATTAAAATTTATAAAACATTACTGAAATAAAATAACTTTTTAAAAAACTTCATTGCCTTTAAGTCAGTTTGTACACATTTCTGATACTTTAGAGTAGAATTGCCTCATAGAGTAGCTGTTTTCATAATATTTTTAATTATTATTATTATTAATTTTAATGAACATTTACAGAGATTTTGGATTTCCACTCATTCATTGTTACACTTTTCTCCCTGCCCATGCCCCAAACACCCCTCCCCCCCACCGTTGGCTCTTCTCTTTGAAAAGTAAAAGAAAAATTCCTTCATTGGTTTACAATCCCTCCCCGCCCCCCACTCCCACCCCGAGTATACTCCACTCTGCAACCTTCATTTCAGACTCTTATGATAATCATAATACCCTATAATATTTACAGAACCAGATTATTTACCTATCTTCAAGGGTATTTTTGGGAAGGTTTAAATCAACAAACTTCATGTTAGAGTATTTGAGTGTGTAAAGAAATTAAAGAAACATAAATAAGTGAAAATCCTACCATGTTTATGGACTGATGGTTGTTTTTGTTGCTGTTGGGTCCTGTTGAATCGAGTACTACTAATAGCGACCATATGAACAAAAGACCTGAATCCGGTTCTATCCTGCACCATACTCTCACTTCCTGACACACAAGACCCTATTACAGCAGTCACCGTGTTAATCCACCTGATTGAGGGTCTTCTTCTCCTATTCCAACTCTCCACCTTCAAAGCATCATGTCCCCCTTCAAGGAATAGCACTTCCTCTCAATATATCTAAAATATGTGAAGTGAAGCCTCATCATTCTTGGTTCCAAAGAGCACTCCTCCTGCACCCTCTCCACAACATATCTCTTGGCCATTCATGGGATGTTCAGTGCTCTTTTCCAACACCACAATTTAAAGGCATCAGTTCTTTTCCTGTCGCCTTTATTTATTGTCTAGTCCTCAGATGCATAGCAAGTAATTGGAAAGACTATAGCCTGAATCAGATGAACCTTAGTCCTCAATCTGACATCATTACTTTTCCCAATGCAATGTGTCTACTTATTGCCTGACGGCTGGTACCAAGGGTGTTAATTGTGGGTCCAAGTAAGGTGAAGGTGTTGCCAGTGTAAATCGTCTCTCCATCCATCATGATACTCCTTATTGGTCCAGTGGTAAGAATCTTTGTTTACTTGACATTACAATGCAATCCATACCAAAAGTTGCATTTTTAGATCTCACCTGATAGGTTGCGTAGAAATCAGATTGAGTGCATTTGTGGAAGAAATCGTTAGAGAAGCTCAATATTGGTAGTCAACAGGCCAGGGATAGACTGTGGGTCAGATTATCATTTACTCACATGCAAGTTCAAATTAAGGCCAAAGAAAATTAAAACAAGTCCACAGGAACAAAGATATGGTCTTGAATCAATTCCATTTGAATTTCATGACCATCTTAAGAATAGATTTGAGGCAATGTTCAGTGATCGAAGACCAGATGAGTTGTGGGATAATATCAAGGATATCATCCATGAAGAAAGCAAAATGTCATTGCTCTTTGAAAAAATCAGCTCCTAGTCTTGTTGAAGGTAGTTCTGGTGGCTTAGTGGCGAGGCCACCAGCTGCTCTGTGAGAAAAGAATAGGCAATCTCCTCACATGCAATTAAATGCCTCTGTAAACCTACCAGAGAGTCAGTTCAAACTCCATGGCACACAACAATCTTGCTGATGATTTCAATTGTTTTTCTATTTTCTATTGAATTGATTCCAGCTCTTGTTTTTATAATTTCTTTTTTTTTTCTCTCTACAGTCTGTGCATTACATTATTGTCTTTTTCTATTTGATGGTGGTGTTCAGTTAGATCATTAATTTTGCTTCTTTCTTCTTTTCTCATGTGTTTGCCTATTTCTATGAACTGCAATACTTAGGATTAAAACTAACTAGAGTTAAAATTGTTCAGGTCTTTCATTCATAGAGTCATTTTGAGTCATCTACAGAAACAACAACATCAACATAGAGCTCTGTGGGCCTGCTGGATAGAAAGTTATGCTACAAAGTCAAAGGTGGGTGATTTTAATCTGCAGCCCTCAAGCCTGGTTTTAACTGTTTTTGGTCAAACATTTTCCTAAGCAGTATAGCACTGGTCTGTCCACTTGCTGTACAAAGGTAATTTGTGGTTGCTGTGATGCTAAACACGGTGACACTGATGCGTCAAATGCAATAATGGTTACCCACGGTGGACAGTGTTTGGTGGAGCTCCATAGTTAAAATAAGCTTTGAAGCAGGAGTGACATCCACTTCCAAAACAGCTTGCCTCAGGAAACTCTCTTAACTTGTAGAAACAATGAAAGTTATACAAATGTTCAGGTCTTTCATTCATAGGGTCGCTATGAGTTGTCTACGACTTGACAGCCCTAAACAACAACAACAACAACAACAACAACAACAACCACCAAAGAGACACAAAAGACCTTTACAAAGAAAATTACAAAACTCTTCTGCAAGAAAGAATAAAAACCCTAAATAAATGAAAAAATACTCCCTGTGCATAGCTAGGAAGACTCAGTATAGTGAAAATGACTGTCATATCAAAAGCAATCTACACATTTAGTACAATCCCAATACAGGCCAAATTCACATTCCAAGGAGTTTGAAAAGGTAATTGTCAAGTTTATTCAGAAAGAGAACTTGAATAAGCAAAGCATTTCTTAAAAACAAAAATGAAGTAGGAGGCATCACACTTCCTGATCTCAAACCCTATTATACAGCTATAATGACAAAAATAGCATGAATGATACTGGTAAAATGGCAGGCATATAAACCAATATAAGAGAAAAAAAAACCCTCAGAAATGTACCCTTCTGTTTATGGTCAGCCAATAATTAAAATTTAGTCCCTATACAATAATTTAGAAAATATACTGCAGTCTTCAATATGGATCGAAGCTCAACATCAAGAAAACAAAGATTCTAACCACTGGGTTAATTGGTAGCATCAGTATAGATGGTGAAGAGATTGAAATAGTTAACACTTTTAGTTTACTTGGTTCCACAGTCAACACTCTTGGTAACAGCAGCCAGGAAATCAGGAGATGAATTGCATTGGGAAAGTCAGCAGTGAGGGACCTCTCAAGAGTACTGAAGAGCAACGGCGTCAGGCTGGAGACTAAAGTGCACCTGATCCAGGCTATGGTCTTTGCAATTACGTGCTATGCATTGGAGAGTTGGACAGTGAATAGGGATGACAGAGAATTGATGCCTTTGAGCTGTGGTGCTGGAGAAGAGTGTTGAATATACCATGGACTGCTGGGAGACCAAATAGGTTTGTCCTGGAGAGGGTGAAGCCAGAATGTTCCCTGGAGTCAAGGATTCTGAAGCTTCATTTGACATACTTTGGGCATCTTGCAAGGAGGGACTGGTCCTTGGAGAGGGACATCAAGTTTGGGAGGGTGAAGGGATGGCACAGGAGAGGAAGATCCTCGATGAGTTGGATCGCTTCTGTTAGTGGAGTGGTGGGAATTAGTGTTTGAGACGGCGAGGCTGGTACACCATAGAATGGTGTTTAAGGCTCTTGTACATAGGGTCGCTATGAGTCGCAGGCAACTCGATGGCACATAACAACAACAACAACTGAATGATGGTTCAGAACATAACAGCAAAAATAGCAAAAGCATTAAATAACAGAGATAAAACCTGTGATCTGTGTCAAATAGTGGTCTCTTAAATGAGAAGTAAAACACTTAAGAAGGAAAAATAAAACACTTCAATTGTACTACATCAACATTAAAAACATTCAGAGGGCACATTCAATAAAATAATATTGTAATAAAACATAAAAAGACAGATATTTTAAATCTCATTTCTGATAAGGTGCTTTTATCCAGAATACTTAAATAATTCTGCTAATTGAACAATAATAAAAGGACAAATGGGATAATTTTAAAATGAACAAATATTCATGAAGACATTTCTTCAAAGAAGATATCGCAATGGCCACAAAGTAAAGGGAAAGGTGCTCACTCTTTGTTTATATTGGGAAAATACAATTCGAAAGTACTGAAATGATACTTCACACCTGCTAAAAAATGTAAAATAAAGTAAGATTGGTATTACCACCTGCTGATGAGCATACAGATAAAAAACGTACCTTCACACATCGCTAGTTCAAAGATGAAACACACTACTAAGTCAATTACAACTTGTTGAAACTCTGTGACATTCCTGTAGGATACAGTAGAACTTCCTTCATTTTCTTAGGCTTTCAATATTTAAGGAAGCTGACCCCTCATCGTTCTCTCATGGATTACCTGAGTGTTCAAACCACCAAGCTGCTGACTAGCAACTGAATATTTTACCCAAAATAACACTACGGTTCTATTTTTATTTTTTTGACACTGTTTTTGTGTACTAGAGATTTGGAAACAACCCATAGCTGACCTTCCTGTGGGTTTTCAGAGGCAATTAATGTCACTGGAGAAGATTGTTCATCCTTCTCCCATGGAGAATCAGTTTGTCTTGAATCATGTGCCTTTAGGAATGGAGCACAGCTTCTTGCAACTAGGCCACCAGAGCTCTTATAAGAACACTAGGGTTAGGGAGCTCTGCTGGCCTAGTGGCAAGACACTGCACTGCAATCCCAGAAGTATGCAGTTCAAATCCACCAGATGCTCTGCTGGAGAAGGAGGGGGCAATCTCCTCCTGTATCAGTCAGATCTGATTTGACGGTACATGTAAAATAATACAATAATAACAAATAAATTAAAAAGAACACTAGGGTTTTTATATGTGAGTAGGATTGTATAGTACTGCAGCTATTTTGGAAAATACTTGAAAATTCCTCAAAACAAGACTTAGTTGTTTTACCTTTACATATATGGCCAAGATAAATGAACATGTACGTCCATATAAAAATTTGTACAAACTTACTCATACTAGTAGAATTAGTAATTAAAAAAAAAGATATGTTCCCATATTTACGGTGGTGGTGTCGTTAAGTGTCATCGAGTTGTAGATGACTCATTGCTACACTATGAACGAAAGACTTGAACACTTGTATAACTTTCATAGTTTCTCCAAGTTAATAGAGTTTCCTGAGGCAAGCTGTTTTGGAAGTAGATGCCACTCCTGCTCCCAGGCTTGTTTTAATTGGGGAACTCCACCAAACACTGTCCACCATGTTGTTGTTGTTGTCGTCGTTATGTGCCATTGAGTCGCTTGTGACTCATAGCGACCCTATGTACAAGAGCTCTAATCGCTCCTCTATCCTGTGCCAACCTAGCCATATCAAACCCGCTTATTCCCACCGCTCTAGTCACAGAATCGATCCATTTCATTGAAGGTCTTCCTCTCCTTCACTGCCCCTCCACTCTGCCAAACATGATGTCCCTCTCCAAGGACCAGTTCCTCCTTGCCCAAAATATATCAGATGAAGCTGCAGAATCCTTGTCTCCAAAGAGCCTTCCGGCTTCACCCTCTCCAGGACAAACCTGTTTGTTCTCCTAGCAGTCCATGGTATATTCAACACTCTTCTCCAGCACCACAGCTCAAAGGCAACAAT
>NW_006399974.1:2166767-2167638 GCF_000299155.1 Elephantulus edwardii | reverse complement strand
TATATATATATATATACACACACACTGCTATAACATTTAACAAAAAATATAGGTACTTATCTACAAAAAACACAGATGGAATTTAAAAATATTATGTTAAACAAAAGAAGTTAATTACAAAAACATTGCATATTCAATGATTGCATTCATATGCATTTTCAATGATAGATAAATACATATAATCAGAAAGTAGGTTAGTGGTTTTTGGGACTGGGAGTGGGGTGAATGGAGAGTGACTACTAATGAGTATGGATGTTATTTTTAGTGCTATAAAATATTCTAAAATTAGGTAGTGGCGATGACTGCACAATTCTGTGAATATACTAAAAATCACTGAATCATACACTTTAAAAGGATAAATTTTATGGCTTGAAGATTGTATTTCAATAAAGCTTTTATAAAAAAATAATTAGAGTGCATGCTCAACATTTTTTAATGGATGAAATATAAGGACAAAATAGCTTGAAAAAGTTCTGGTTCCAAAAATCTTGGTTCAGCTTCTGTTATACTGACATCCTTAACTCTATCAACTGTAACACTACAAAAATATAGAATTCAACACCATGAAGAGATAGGAAGAAGGCAGGTAGATTGTGGAGTAGACTATACATTTGGACAAAGCTACGGCAAGTGTTCAATCATCTGGTTTAAGGCTTTTAGCCTGAGGACAAGCTGATGTCAAGTAGAAAAATCCTGCCTTCTCTAACTTGAAAAACCAGAGGGTAGATGTGAAGAGGCTTTAATATTCGTGATAAATTATAAATTTCTGCTTAATCTTGTGCAGCAGGCCGACCGCAGCAGCAGGCTAGCCGTTTAAGATCATTGACGTCATTGCACATGCGCGGTCCGCACTTGCACGCCGCCATTACAA
>NW_006399974.1:2138354-2164627 GCF_000299155.1 Elephantulus edwardii | reverse complement strand
GGATATAAGCAAGTGCCGGGGAAGAAGACGGGGCCATTTCGCCATTTTCTTTTGTTCAATAAAGCTTCTGCAACGAATCCTGTTTGTCTGAGTCTTCTTCGGCTGCTGGCGGCGAAGTTGCACTCGTCAATCTTGGATCATGCATGCAAGAGGAAGATAAGTCAGCATGCATAAAAACAACAAGAAATTACAAATAATCCAAAAGGTGCTATATTGAGCTACTGTCCAAAAATTAAACTTTTATAGTGTAAAAAAATGGAAATTTTCTCATTTAATGATTTTAAGATCAAGAATAAATAAAAACCAAAAATACCCATTAAATTATCAAAAGAGAATACATCCCAAGTTATACAACCTGAAGTGAGAAACCACTATTCTGTTTATGAAAGGGATTTTTAAAAAATATAATTTTTGTATGAGTGGATCAGGAGTAGGATTGTTTTTCCTTCAGATTTTTCCTTATTTTTTTTCCAATTGACTCTTTCATGAAGACCTTTTGAGCCACTGAGTCAGAATTTCTCCTTATTTGTAAGCATCACAAAGTGTCTCTGAGCAATTGTCTCTTTAAGAATCAACACAGAAGCAAAAATGTCAATAAATTTCCCATGAATAGTAACACTCCATGAATGTCAAAGTCCCATAATCAAACTGATAAACCTCTAGCAAATCTGTGTCTTGTTATTTTAAATTGGAATCCACTACTGAAACTAGTCAGATGAATAAATAAAAGAAATGAACAATTTAATTAGTAGACTTTAGCCAACACCAACAACTCTCAAAGAACAAAATGTCCGTCCAATCTTAATGGTTAGTAGTCTGCTAAATCTTGGCATATTATGAAGAAATGAGAATAGTCTTTATATTCTGGCTGTCCTCAAAGTTACAAACTAGATATTAACGTGTTTGTTCAAAGATAATTAGGCAGAAAATATTTACCAATATATTTAAAAATGAAATATGTAGTCTAAAAGGAGAAGTTATTTCCAAACTTAGATTTGTCAGTGGCAAAGTCTTTAGATTTAAAAAAAATTTTTTTAGTTTGTATTCTCATTTTGTTGTTGGATTCCAAATCCTAGTAAACCCAAGTATGACAGGATGTTATTCCAAGTTATTTTCATTTTTGTGTACTCTGGCATCAGATCACAAAATAAAATAGAAATAATTATTGAATTAATGAATGAATGAGTTTTTATATTAGAAAGATGCATTTAAGGTAAGACGAGAATCAATCTAAACAAAGTCACTGTTTGAATTAAGAAGTCACTAGCTAATATTGCAGAAAACAATCACTTGTAACATGAAGAAAAATGGAACTAAGGTTTAAAAAAATAAAAAAACATATATTGATTATGTTTCTAAAACAAATAAAGACTTCAAGATTAAGGTAAAAGATGTTTTAAAACCAATGTAAGGAAAATAAACTTAGAAATATATTTGTAAGGTATGTTTATATAAAATTAATTTAAAATGTGTCAAAATGCATTTTTGTGGATCATAACAAATTATGGTTAACTTTGAAAATAATGGGACTCTCAGAACACTTAATTGTGATCATGTGAAACTTAGACCAAGAGGCCATTGCCTAAATAGAGCAAGGGAACACTGTTGTTGTTGTTGTTATTGTTATGTGCCATCTGTCTCTTGCGACTCATAGCAACCCTCTGTACAACAACCCTAAACCCTGCTCTATCCTGTGCCAATCTCACTGCCTCTGACACACCCGTTCCAATCACCCCAGTCAATGAATCAATCCACCTCATAGAGAGTCTTCCCCTCCTGCATTCTCCCTCCACCCTACCAAGGATGATGTCCCTCTCCAAGGACCTGTCCCTCCTTACAACTTGTACAAAGTATGTCAGATGAAGCCTCAGAATCCTTATCTCCAAGGAGCCACCTGGTTTGACCCTTTCCAGGATGAATCTGTTTGTTTTCCTAGCAGTCCATGGTACCCTCAATACTCTTCTCCAGCACCACAGCTCAAAGGCATCAATTCTCCTTCTATCCTCCTTAGTCATTGTCCAACTCTCAGATGCATAAGTGATTGTGAAGACCATGGCCTGTATCAGATGCACCTTAGTCCCCAGAGTGACACCGTTGTTCTTTAGTACTTTGGAGCGGTCCCTAACAGCAGACTTTCCCATCACAATATGTCTTTTCATTTCCTGGATGCTCGTGCCAAGAGGGTTGACTGTGGAGCCAAGCAGACTAAAATTCTTAACAATCTCAATCTCTTCACCATCCATCCTGATGCTGCCAATTGGTCCAGTGGTGAGACTCTTTGTCTTCTTGATATTGAGCCTCAATCCATATTGAAGGATGCAGTTCTTGAACCTCTGCAGCAAGCACTTCAAGTCCTCCTGAGTTTCAGCAAGCAGGGTTGTGCCATCTTCATAATGCAGAGTATTGATAGATCTTCTACAATCCTGATGCCACACTTCTCCTCATAGAGCCCAGCATGGTTAAAAATTAAGATAAGTGTGTAAGGATTGTTTCATCAACCTATACCTATTCAAACTGTATGATGAGTAAACCATTTGAGAAACTGAACTGTATGAAGAAGAAAGTTGCATCAAGATCAGAGGAAGACTCACAAATAGCCTATATTATGCATATGACACAATCTTGTTTACTGAAAGTGAGAAGGACATGAAACTTCTTCATTATCTATTGTATCTTAACATAAGGATGATAAATATCTCCACCATAGGCCAATGAACAACATCATAATAGATGGAAAAAAGAATTAAATTGTCAACAATTTTATCTTCCTTGGATCCATAACCAACACCCGTGGTACTAGCAGTCAGAAGATCAGGAGTCATTTTGAATTGTGCAAGTCTCCTGTCAAGGACATCTCCAAATTACCAAGGAGCAATGATAATGGTTTGAAGACTAAAGAATGCCTGATGGAGGCCAAGGTCTTTTCAATCATTAGTTACGCGTTTGAGAGCTAGATAGTGAATAAGCATGAGAGGAAAATGGATGCCTTTGAATTCTTGTGTTGGAGAAGTACACTGAATATTCCACAGCCTGCCAAAAGTACAAACAGGTATGTCATGGGGAAAGTGCAGCAGAGCTCTCCTTAGCAGCAAAGATTGTGAAACTTTATATCAAATACTCTGATCCAGTGCTACAAGAGGCTATTCATTAAAGAAGGACACCATGCTTGGAAATGTGGAGGGCCAGCAAAAGAGAGGAAGATGCTCAACAAGATGGATTGGCACAGAGTCTGCAGCAGGGCACTCAAGTATGTTAGAGCTGATAAGGAATGGAACAAGATAGAAAAGGGTTCAGGTCTGTTGTTCATAGATTTTCTCTGAATCGTACTCAACTCTATGGTATCTAATAACAACAATAATTTGAAAATAGCAGGACCAACTCAGAACCTTGCTTTATGATCCACTTCACTGAGGGAGACACATGTGCCCACCTGCAGACAAAAGCCTAGGAACTTCCAGACCTTCTGGAAAATAATACTCTACTGCCTAAGTAAGAGAGTTCCTTGTCTCTGGTGATATGATATTTATATTTCTGTTTATCCTTATAGTCTGCCCTTATGGTTTTAATTATGTATCTGCCAGTTATTTGTATTAGGTACAACCCTATCTTGAACCAACTTCACTCTAACACACCTGATCTCATTGCTACAGTGAATGTATCAATGCATTTCATAAAGAGAATTCCTCTTTTGCACTAGCCTTCTACCCATCCAAGAAGGATGTTTCTTTCCCAAGAACAGGGTCCTCTTTACATGCCCCAAGTAGGTGAGATGGAGTTTCATCATCCTTGACCTCAAGGATCATCCTGGTTTGACTTTTCCCAGGACAACCTATTTGTTCTATTGGCAGTTCTTTGGATGTTCAATACTCTTCTTCAACAACATGACTCAAAGGCATCAATTCTTTGTCTATAATCCTTACTCTTTGCCCAATTTTTATTGCATAGCATAGATCAGGCACACTTTTTGTCTTTGGACCAATATCACTGCTATATAACTCTGGAAAAGTCATTGACAGCAGATTTTCCCAATGGAACTACTTGAGGTCTTTGACAATGGATTTTCCCAGTGCAACTTACTAATGTTGAGATTTAATCCTTATTGAAGTCTGGACTCTTGTATTTTCTGCTTTTAGCTAAGAGTCATCTGACATCAGCAATGATAAATTTCTATTTCCTTAGTGCTAACAATATTGAATATGGATTAAAGAAAGAAGAAATTGTCAACAACTTCAACCTTTTCCCCATCATAATGATGCTGCCTATTGGCCCACTGGTGAGGATTTGGTTTTTTGATGTTGAAATATAATATATATTGAGGGCTGTGTTCCTTAATCTTCTGCAACAAGTGCCTAAAGTCCTCCTCACTTTCATCAAGCAAAATTGTGCCATCTGAATAGCACAAGTTGATGATAAGTATTTCTCTGATCCTGATGTCACATTCTTCATAAAGTCTACCTTATTGAATCATTTGTTCAATATATTGATTGAAAAGGTATGGATAAAAGATACATAACTTTCTTGATTTAGAAGCATACAGTATTATTTTTCTTTCTTTGGACAATACCTATTCCAGGTATTGGTTTCACGTGAGCACAATCAAGTGTTCTAGGATTCTCATTCTTCTCAATGTTAGACATAATTTGTTATAATCTCCACAGTCGATTGTCTTTTAATGGTCAATAAAACACATATAGATAGCCTTCTTGTAGTCTCTGCCTTCAGTCAACATCCATTTGACATCAGTAATGATACCTCTACTGTCCATTCCTCTTCTAAATCCAACCTGTATTATTCACAGTTGTCCATCAATGGACTAGGATAGGGTTTTTTTTTAATAATCTTCAACAAAATTTTACTTGCATGTAATATTAATATAACAAATTCTAGGTTTGAACCACACGTTTTTGCTTTGGCAGCAAAACTCCTTACCACTAGGTCACCAGAGCTTCCTATATCATCTATAGTGTTGTTGTTGTATGCTATCAAGACAAACTAACTCATAACTGACTCTCTAGTGGCTTTTCGGAGGTAGTAAATTGCCCTGGATGAGATTTCCCATCTTTCATCCACAGAGAAGCTTGTGAATTCAAACCATGTGCCTTAGGGTTGGCAACACAACTCTTTACAACTAGATCACAGAGCTCCCTATAGTATATTGCTGTTGTTATGTTATGTTCTGTTGAACTGCCTGCAACTCATAGCGACCCTGTGTGCAACAGCTCTGAACCCTGCTCTATCTTGAGCCAATTTTCATTGTCTCTGACACACCTACCCCTATTACCTCAGTCATTGAGTCAATCCATCTGATCTTGGGTCTTCTCCTCTCATACTTTCCCCTCCAGTCTCCCAAGTGTGATGTTCCTCTCCAAGGACTGGTCCTTCCTAGTTACATGCACATAGTATGTCAGATGGAGCTTCAAAATCCTTGCCTCCAAAGAGCAGGTTGGTTTTACACTCTCTAGGACAGACCTGTTTGTTCTCTTAGCACTCCATGTTATATTCAATACTCTTCTCCAGTACTACACCTCAAACGCATCAATTCTTCTTTTGTCATCCTTAGTCTCTGTCAAGTTCTCTGATGCATAGTAAGTAATCCATTGCATGGATCAGGTGTACCTTAGCCTCTAGACTGACATCCTTTCTCTTCAATACCCTAGAGAGGTCTCTGACAGCAGACTTTCTCATTGCCATTTTTGTTTGATTTCATGCTTGCAGGTCCCCAGAGTGTTGCTTATGGATTCAAACAAGCTGAAGCTATTAACAACCTCAATATCTTCATCTATCATGATGCTGCTGATTGGTCCATTGGTGAGAATCTTTGTTTTTTTGTTTTTGGTAGTGTTCGTTTTTTCATTTATTTATTTTAAAAAATATTTTATTATACTACTTTATTTATAAAACTTGAATACATTGTTTTAAGTTGAGTTTCAATCCGTATTGAAGGACTAGATTTGTACCTTATAGCATATATGTGGTTGTTATGTACCTTCGAGTTGGAGCTGACACATAATTGACCTTCTAGTGGGTTTTCAGAGGCAGTGAACTGCATGGGAGGAGACTGCTTATTTTTCTTCCTCAGAGCAGTTGTTATATTAGAACCGTGTCTTCTGGATTGGCAGCACAGCTCCTTACCACTAAGCCATGTAATTTCAATATAATATATATAGGATATATTGACTGATTGATTGATCAACAAGTAGAATAGAGAATGTGTATATACATGAAATTATAACAGTAAAGATGCTATTGTAAATAGGAGCAGATATTTCTGGATACAGTTAGCAGCTCTCTTGTTTATAACTTGAAAGTTACACTGGGTGGATGACTGGAGTCTAATATTTTTGTGATTGGTCTGATATTGAGTTAATTGAGTTTGTAACATTTTAGAAAATCAAAAGAATGCATTCTTAGGTCTCTCGCTTTTGTAATGTTCTCTTTCTTAAGATCAAATTCTTATAGTCATGTCAAGAGTATATACCTGCAAGAAAGTAAGCTCTATGTATATCCTATTTACTGTGTCTCAATGAGCACATAAATCCATATCTCAGTGGAGATGAACATATGGAGTGCAAAGAGAGGAGGAAAATATATTGGTATGAAAACAGCTAATTAAAGCTGGTGACTCGACCAGAAATATCTTCCACCTTTTCACTAAGACACTTCCAATTAGTTTCTAATTGATATAAAGTAGAAAATGTAAAAAATAGTTCTATTTTTCTAGCAGTTGTTTATGGTACTGGAGCTGTGGAAATGATGGTCTAGACAAAAATGGCACAAAACATATTGGCATACCCTACAAAGCGTCATTAACAAATCTTTAAAGTTCACTGCAGGTGTTTTATTTGCCTGATTCAGAGATCACCTCTTATATTTCTAGAGCTATATGGCTGAAAGCAGAGTGTACCAGAAAAATGTCTCTCTGTGTTTCATTGATCATGCAAAGGATTTTGACTGTGTGGATCACAAAAAAACTGTGGATGACTCAGATGCACTGGAATCCCATTGATTGTGGTTATGCAAAAACTAAATTTGGATCAGGAGGCAGACGTCAGAACAGAGCAAGGAAACACTGCATGGTTCAAAATTAGGAAAGGTGTGCATCAAGGATATGTCCTATTTTCATAACTTTTCAATCTATATACAGAATAAATTAGCATGGAGGCTGGGCTCTAGGAGAAGTATGGCATCAGGATTGGAGGTAGGCTCATCAACAGCCTGTGTTATGCAGATGACATAATCCTGCTTGCTGAAACTGAGGAGGACCTGAAGCACTTGCTGCAGAAGGTCCAGAACTGCAGCCTTCGATATGGGTTGAAGCTCAACATCAAGAAAACAAAGATTCTCACCACTGAGACAATTGTCAGCCTCTTGATAGATTGTGATGGGATTGAGATTGTTGACAGCTTCAGTTTGCTTGACTCTACAACCAACACTCTTGGTACCAGCAGCCAGGAAATTAAAAGACAAATTGCTTTTGGAAAGTCTGCTGTCAGAGACCTCTCTGAAGTACTGAAGAGCAATGATGTCAGTCTGGAGACTAAGGTGTGCCTGATACAGGCCATGGTCTTTGCAGTTACTTGCTTTGCATCAGAGAGCTGGACAACGACTATGGATGATAGAAGGAGAGTTGATGCCTTTGAGCTGTGGTGCTGGAGAAGAGCATTGACCTTCTCCAGAACAAACCTGTTTGTTCTCCTAACAGTCCACGGTATATTCAACACTCTTCTACAGCACCACAGCTCAAAGGCATCAGTTCTCTATCAACCCTAGTCAACCCAACTCTTTGATGCATAGCATGTAATTTTGAAGACTATAGCCTGGATCAGGTACACCTTAGTCTCCAGTCTGACATCGTTGCTCTTCAGTACTTTTGAGAGGTCCCTCACAGCTGGCTTTCCCAATGAAATTCGTCTCTTGATTTCCTAGCTGCTGTTACCAAGAGTGTTGACTGTGGAGCCAAGTAAACTAAAACTGTTAACTATCTCAGATGAGATTAGTTGAATCAGTCACAGGGGTAATGGGGACATGTGTATTGCAGACAATCAGATTGACAAGGGATAGAGCAGTTTGGGGGGCTGTTGTATATAGTGTATTAATCACAGGAGACTCAATTGCACATAACAACAACATATGTAGCTCGTAGTAAATACTTATTTACTAGACTTAATAACCTCAAAGGAAGACTTAACATTGGACTAATTAGTCAATGCAAGTATATAATGAGATAATTATTACAAAAGTTCTATTATGTAGTTCAAGGGTGTTGCTCTGGTAACCTAACGGTCGTGCCCTTCCTAGAGAGAAAAAAAGGACCATCTTCTCCCATGAGGCTATATCCTTTGATCTTCTGCAGGAAGTGTGTCAAGTTCTACTCACTTTCAGCAAGTAAGATTGCATCATCTACTTAACATAGATTGTTGATGAGTCTTCTTCCTCCAATCCTGATCTCATATACTTCGGGCATGTTTCTAGAAGGGGCTATTCCTTGGAAAAAGACTCGATACTGGGAAAGGTAGAGGGTTGGTGAAGGAGAGGAAGACCCTCAACTAGGTGGACTGACACGGTGATGCTGCAATGGGCTTTTTTGTGTGTGAAGAAGTGCAGAATGCCACAGTATAGAACATGGTACAGATAATTTGATCATAGGGTTGCTGTGAGTTGTACTAGACATAACAGCACCTAACAACATTTACTTTTTTATGATCTTCAGCAATATTTGTTTGTATGTGATATTAGTTATTGTTTGATAATTTCCACATTTTGTTGGATCACATTTCTTGGGAATACAAACAAATATGGATGGATCTCTTCTAGTAAATTGGCCTAATAACTATCTTCCAAGTTTCCTAGCATATATTGGTGAAAACATCCATGGCTGCCTCTGTTAGCTAAAATATGTCCGTTGGTACCACATCAACCCCTGGGTCTAAATAATTTACAAATGTTCTTTTAGTACATGTGTAATCTATTTTGATTGTCCAACAGAGTGGGGAAAATATCAAACAATATTGTTATTATCACATGCAAGCAAGATTCAGCTGAAGAGTATCCAAAATCAACTGAAACACAGAAATGAAGGCTGGGTTTAGAAGTGGTCATGGTACTAGGGTTATAGTACCTAATGTTAGATGGATCTTGGCTGAAAGTAGGGAGTACCAGAAGAATGTTTACCTGTGTTTCCTTGACAAAGGTGTTAGACTGTGTGGATTACAACAAACTGTGGCTAATTCTGAGAAGAATGGGAATCCCAGAGGTTTATGCGAAACCTATATATGGCTGAAAGCAGAAAGCACCAGAGGAATGTCTCTCTGTGTTTCATTGATTATGCAAAGGCTTTTGACTGTGTGGATAAAAAAAAACAAAACAAAAAACTGTGGCTGACTCTCAGACGAATGGGAATCCCAGAACACCTGCTTATGGTTATGAGAAACCTATATTTGGACCAGGAGGTAGTCCTTGGAACAGAGTAAGGAAACACTGCATGGTTCAAAATTAGGCAGGGTGTATACCAGAGATATGCCCTATCTCCATATTTTTTAATCTAAATGCAGAACAGATTATTGAGATGCTGCGTTCTAGGAGAAGGAATGTGACATCAAGATTGGAGGAAGACTCATAAACAATCTGTGTTATACAGATGACACAACCCTGCTTGCTGAAACTGAGGATGAAACTCTTGCTGCAGAAGGTCAAGGACTGCAGCCTTCAATGTGGATTGAGGCTCAATATCAAGATAACAAAGATTCTTACCACTGGGCCAATTGGCATCATCATCATAGATGTTGAAATGATTTAGATTGTTCAAAGCTTTAGTTTGCTTGGCCCCACAATCAACACTCTTGGCAGCAGCAGCCAGGAAATTAAGACATATTCCATTGGGAAAGTCTGCTGTCAGAGACTTCTCCAAAGTACTGAAGAGCAATGATGTTAATCTGGAACTATAATGAGCTTGATAGAGGCCATGGCCTTTGCAATCACTTGCTACGCATCAGAGAGCTGGACAATGACTAGGAATGATAGGAAGATTGATGCCTTTGAGCTGTGGTGTTAGAAAGGAGTATTGAAGATATCATGGAGTGCTAAGAGAACAAACAGGTTCATCCTGGAGAGAGTGAGGCCGGGGTTCTCCTTGAAGGCAAGGATTTTTAAGCTTCATCTTACATATTTTGGACATCTTGCAAGGAGAGACTAAATCTTGGAGAGGGATGTCATGCTTGGGATGGTGGAGGGACAGAGCAGGAGAAGAAGACCCTGATGAGATGGATTGATTCAGTGAGTAGGGTAATGGGAGTAGGTGTTCAGGAACAATGAAGTTGGTACTGGATAGAGCAGGGTTTAGGGCTGTTGTATATAGGGTTGCTATGAGTCATAGGTGACTCGATGGCACATAACAATAACAACAACAACATATTCTATCTAGCCATTAGCTTACTGTATTATTCATCAACAATCTGCGTCATGCAGATGACACAACCCTGTTTACTGAAACTTAGGAGGGCTTGAAGTGCTTGCTGTAGAAGGTCAAAGACTACAGCCTTTAATATGGAATGAGGCTCAATATCAAGAAGACAAAGATTCTCACCACTGTGCTGTTTGGCAGCCTCATAATAGATAGTGAAAAGACTGAGATTGTTAATAGTTTTCGTTTGCTTGGCTCCACAGTCAACACTCTTGGTACCAGCAGCCAGGAAATTAAAAGACATGTGATGGGAAAGTCAGCTGTTAGTGACCTATCCAAAGTACTGAAGAGCAATTATATCACTCTGGAGACTAAGGTGCACCTGATAAAGGCCATGGTCTTTGCAATCACTTGCTATCTATCAGAGTTGGACAATGGCTAGGAGGATAGAAGGAGAATTGATGTCTTTGAGCGGTGGTGTTGGAGAAGAGAATTGAGTATAACATGGACTGCTAAGAAAACAAACAGGTTCATTTTGGAGAGAGTTAAACCAGGCTGCTCCTTGGAGGGAAGGATTTTGAAGCTTTGTGTGGACATGTTGCAAGGAGGAACCAGCCCTTGGAGAAGGATGTCACGCTTGGGAGGGTAAAGGGCCAGAGAGGAAGACCCTCTATGAGGTGGATTGATTGAGTGACTAGGGTAATGAGGGTAGATGTATCAGAGACAGATTGGCACAGGACAGAGTAGGGTTTAGGACTCTTGTACATAGGGTTGCTATGAGTCACAAGTGATTAGACGGTACATAAGAACAAGAACAACAACCATTGTTGTTGTTATGTGCCATTGAGTCTCTTGAGACCCATAGTGGCCCTATGTACAACAGCTATGAACTCTGCTCTATTCTGAACCAACCTTATTGTCTCTGACATGCCTACCCCTATTATTCCAGTCACTGAGTCAATCAATCTTATCCAGGGTCATCCTTCCACCCTCCCAAGCATGATGTCCCTCTCCAAGAACTGGACTCTCCTGGCTACATGTCCAAAGTATGTCAGACAGAGAATCTTTGCCTCCAAGGAGCAGTTTGGTTTCACACTCTCTGGGACAAAACTATTTATTCTCCCAGAAATCCATGGTATATTCAATAATCTTCTTCAGCACCAGTGCTCAGTGGCATTGATTCTCCTATCATCCCTAGTCATTGTCCCTAATCATATCCCTAGTTATTTTATTCACATGTTGTTATTGTTTGCTGTCAAGTCAGAACAGACATTTATTTGACCCACCAAAGGATTTTCAGAGCCAATAATCACATGGGACGAGATGGTTTATTCTTCCCCAATGGAACATCTGGTGGATTAGAACCATGTACCTTTGAGATTGTAGTGTAGTTTCCTACACTAGGATATCAGAGCTCCCATATCATTCTTAAAGATTCCTAAAAATGGGATTTCTGGGATTAAATATAAAAGAGTAGTTTATCTAACTGAAGAACATTATGCTGATTGAACTAACTCGGTCCCACAAGGACAAATACTGTATATAACCATTATTGTAGAATGAGTATGAGGATCCAAGGTGGGGGGCAGTGTGGAAATAGAGGGGTGAGAATGGGGAGGTAGAGTTAATCATAGGATTGCACAATTTGATGGGTGGAGTGAAAGAAATGGTAAGGATCTTCTCTGAAAAATAATGTATTCAAACTTCGTAGATAAATCAAAGTAATATAAAAAATAAAAAAAAATAGTAGTTTTACTTTATTAGTATGTGGAAACATATTTTTCCAGAAAGTGTATCAACCATTAAGTGGAAGGTCATCTTGCTGGCAACCTGCCAGAATTGCCTATTTGTATCAAATTGAAATCTAGGTCTAATTTTTATCTTTAAAAAGTACTAAGGTGATTGAGCTTTTTCACAGCTATTGGCCATTTGTTTTGTGTCTATTGTAAATTCTATATTTCTGTATTTTGCTCTTTTTTCCATAGGGGTATGAAATAACATATGTTTTGCCAGCAGGTTTCAACACACATTGGGAAAAATATATTCATGGAATGTGCCTTTGAACCTGCATTCAAAAGAACCAAGGCAGAGGTTAGTGGCGAATAAAGCAATTGCTTTCCCTTAATGGCACAGGTAGGGGAAAAGATTGTAGAACATGTTTTTTCTTGAAAAGAAAATATCTGTGGCTCATAATGTAGGTGTTCATACAAATAAGCTTCAAAAATACTTTCCTAGAAGGAACTGCTGGAAACACAGTACAAATATCTGCCTTTTGTATCACAACATTTCTTTGAATGAATATACCTAGTAGTTCTTTCATGCCTAAATTTAGGAGTTGATGATAAATAAAATATCAGAAGAGCTGAAACTTAAAAGTCATCTTTGTCACACTTCCTTCTTCAGTTACTAACCAATTCCTCTTCAATTTTCCTGAGTGTCTCTTCAATGTGCTCTCAATCCATCCCCATTTCTGCTGCCTAACATGAACTTTGTCACTCTTTATCCAGACACCTGTGGCATCATCCTACGGTCTAAAAATCATTCCCCATTTGTATGCAGTCTTTGAGTTCTATCAGAGTTGTATCTTGTCTGACTTTTCTGTATCTTCTCTAACAAAATGTCATAATGCAGGTGGTTTTAAAGAATAGAAATTTACTCACACAGTTCCAGAAGCTCTCTCTTTGTTTCTTGTTGCCATTAGCTGGAACAGACTTATAGATATTGCTCCATTGGGTTTCTAAGGCTGTAAATTACACAGGAGGTAATTGGCCATCTCTCCAGATTTGGTAGGGTCATACTTTCTAGAAAAAAACACATTTCATATTTCTTTCAGTTTGTGCTGTTACGAGTATTCTTTTTTTTTTAATCCCTTGACTGGCAAACAAATGGTCACATGCTATCATCTACTTGTATGTAAATATGTTTCAAAGTTTATTCTCCTCATTATAAAACTTAAGTTCTATAGGGTTAGGAGTTCCATACCTTGAATTGTTTTTGATCATTTTCACTGATAATGCTTGTAAAGAAAAAAAAATAATGTGTCTTCAAATAAGGTCACATTTATGGGTACAGATGTTTGAACTTCAACACATCATTATGGAGGAACCAATTCAACCTGTAACACGTCTATAACCAAAACCCCAAACACACTTTCATCATGACGATTCAAACTCTTGATGACATGTCATTGGGTTTTAGGGCTAAAATCTTTTAGCAAATGAAGATTATCTCATTTTTTTTTCTCCTACAGAGCATCTTGTAATTTACAACTGGCAAATTTTGGTAAGAAACTCAACACTGTGCCTGTAACCCCTTCAACTCTCTCCTCAGAAAAAAAGAGCCACTGATCTTAAACTGTTCTGCATATTTACCCACTCTAGATATTGTGAGCATGGCACAGGACAGGGCAAGCCTCTAACAATCTGTTAAAGACATTCCAATGGAGAGACAAAGGAAGACATAAGGCTTCAGGAGAGAAGGCACCATCAGGTGAGACACTCTTAGACAGAACCAGCACTTTAAGGCGTGTTCAGGGGAGAAAAGGGACTGAAACACCCCTAGGGAAAGGTCATTCCATTTGGGGACCTCTACCTCTGCTGCTTCAGGGCCATCCAAGGTGCCAAAAAGAACAAGAGAGTTTGAGAACAGAGACAAGCAGAGGAAAGACTTTCTCAGATTTCTCAACTGGCACGTTGAGCTGTGAGAAAGAGAGCTGATTCAAAACACCCCTGGACAGAAATTGTTCAAATGGAGCACTTGGTGTCCCACCACTCAGCCACTCTATAGAAAAAGGAGGACAACAGAGTTTAGGAGAGAGGACTAAAATAAGTTGAGCTTCCTGAAGTGCTGCATTATGGAGCAGAGAGAACCTGAATGATTTTAGGAAAGGCAAGGTTTCCCAGAAAGATTTTCAGCAGAGTGAGTGGCTCACCCCACATATTGAACATTTTAAACTGCCAGCTAATCATAACATTATAAAAAAGAAGAATTACAAACTACTTATGCGGACACAATAGAAACAGTATAACACTTGTCAAGAAAAATAAATACATAATATTAAGAAGGCAGCAAACAGCTTCAAAGATGGTGACAAAACAAATTAAGCCTTCTTAATACCCCGAGTCAGGAAGGCAAAAGATATATGTGGATAAAGGAGGTATTCAAACAGCTATGGAAGAAAGTACAGATTATGGAAAAAACAATGGAAGCCACAAATAAAAGGAATACCCTAGAGGTCAAGAATTAGAAGAAATATATTGATGTAGAATTATCTGAACAACTAAAGAAGAAGGTGCAAATGAGGAAACAATGGTAGCCATTAAGAAAGTGAATACTCCAGAGACAGGAAGCCAGAAGAAATCTTGATGAGAAAGAACTTACACAACTACAGAAGAAAATGTAAAAGATTAAAGAAAGAATTGAAATAATAGATACAGATGTACAAGAAAGTAAAAAAAATCATTACAAAGTAGAGAAATATAGCCAAAACCAGTATTGGAAATAACAGAAATCCATGGAAACGCAATTCAGACTATTAAGACCAAAATGGACGAAATATCCAGCATGCTATATCCAGCATGCTAGAGGGACAAAAATTTAGAACAGAAGATATGGAGCAAAGAGTCAGTGAGCTGACAGAGAGAAGACCTCAGTATAAAAATATTAGAGGAAAAATCAGAGATGAGAAATAAAGAAAATGAAAATATTAGAATCATGTGGGATGACATCAAAAGGAAAAACATGCACATGCATATGATTGGAATTCCGGAATATGAGAGGGACAGAAAGATCACTGAAAAAATTGTGGAAGAGGTACTAGAAGAAAACTACCCAGGTATAATTAAAACTGTAGAAATTCACATTCAAAAATTTGAGTGAACACCAAATAAACTAGACTGAAAAAGAAAAACATCAAGGCATATCATAGTCAAATCCTCCAAAATAAAAGGTAAAGATAGAATACTAAAAGCAGTATGAAAAAAACAAAAGAGTCACCCACAAAAGAAAAGCAATTAGATTAAGTTCTAACTTTTCAGAAGAAACTATGTAAGCAAGAAGACAATGTGATGCATACACAGAAAGTGGAAAGAAAGCAATTGTCAACAAAGGATCTTGAACCAAGCAAAGCTTTCCATCAAATATGAAGGAGAAATTAGATCCTTGGCAGACAAAAAGAAACTTAAGCAATTTGTGAGAATAAGACCAAATCTGCAAGACCATTTAAGGTAAATCCTTCACACAAAAACACCAAAGGAAAGTGGATGGAGTATTGTAACCAGAAAAAACAAAAATAAAAAGAGCAAAAATCTGGTCTGTCAATAATCACACTTAATGTGAATGGACTAAATGAACCAATCAAGAGGAAAAAATGTGGCAGAATGGATAAAGAAGCAAAGCTTATCACTATATTGCCTACAAGAGGTATATTTAAGAAATAAAGAGAAAGGTAAACTGAAAACCAAAGCTGGAAAAAATACACTAAGCAAATGGCACCCACAAAAAAGCAGGAGTGGCAATTATGATTTCTAATAAAATGTACATCAGGAGGAAAAACACCATATAAGTTAAGGAAGAACACTATATAATGATTAAAGGCAAAGTATATAAAGAAGACATAACCTTGGTCAACATCTATACACCAAATGGTAGATCTGCAAAATATATAAAACAATGGTTGACAGAATTGAAAAAAAGAAACAGAAAGCATCAATAGTGATTGTTATTGTAGTCTATTTTAGGTGCTATCGCGTCAATTATGACTCATAGTGACCCCATGAACCAAAGATCTGAACCCTTTTCTGTCCTGTACCTTCCTCACACTAGCTGACACACAAGAGTCCATTGTAACAGTCACTGTAAACATTCCCCTGGTTGAGGGTCTTCCTCTCCTTCGCTGACACTTCCTCGCATTATGTACAATACTGGTAGGAGACTTTAACACACTTTTTTCACCAAAAGATAAGTCAACTTTAAAAGAGGTGCAGAAGATCTAACTATATATTCTGCCAATTTGACTTTGTGGATATATTCCAGGTATTGCACCCAACTGAAATTCAGTCCTCTTTCTTCCCAAGTGCACATGGTACATTCTCCAGAATTGAGTACATATTATGGGACAAAGAAGGCTCAACAAATTTAAAACAAAACAAAACAAAAAACACATTGAAATAATACAAAGTACCTTCTCAGACCATAATGCCATAAAACTAGTAGTTAACCACAAGAAGATAAAAACTTACCAAAACTACCATGTGTAAGCTAAATAACACACTGTTAGAACTGCATGTTTCAAAATTGGGAAGGGTGTACACCAGGGACGTATCCTATGTCCATACCTTTTCAATTTATATGCAGAATAGATTATCCGGGACGCTGGGCTCTATGAGGACAAATGTGGCATCACTATAGGAGGAAGACTCATCAACAGCCTTTTCAATGCAGATGACACAACCCTGCTTGCTGAAACTGAGGAGGACTGAAACACTTGCTGCAGAAGGTCATGGATTGCAGTCTTCAATATGGATTGAAGCTCAACGTTAAAAAATAAAAAAAATTCTCACCACTGGGCCAATTGACTGGATTTATGATAGATTGAGATTATTCACAGCTTTAGTATGGTTAGCTCCACAATCAACACTCTTGGTACCAGCAGTAAGGAAATCAAAAGATGAATTCCATTGGATAAGTAGGCTGTCAGAAACCTTTCTAGAGTACTGAAGAGCAATGCCATCAGTCTGGAGACTAAGATGTGCCTGATCCAAGCCATAGTCTTCGCAATTACTTGTTATGCATCAGAGATCTAGACAAGGACTAGGGATGATAGAAAGAGAATTGATGTCTTTGAGCTGTGGTGCTGGTAAAGAGTATTGAATATAACATGGACTGCTGGGAGAACAAAGAGGTTCGTCTTGGAGAAGGCAAAACCAGGCCGCTCCTTTGAGGCAAGGATTCTGAGGCTTCGTCTGACATTCTTTGGGCATGTTGCAAGGAGAGACCAATCTTTGGAGAGGGACATTGTGTTTGGAGGGGTGGAGGGACAGAAAAGGAGAGGAAGACCATCAATGAAATGGATTGATCCAGTGACTGGGCTGATGATGGTAGGTGTGTCAGAGAGAGTAAAGTTGGCATAGGATAGAGCAGATTTCAGGGTTATTGTACACGGGATTGCTATGTGTCACAAGCAACTCAATGGCACATAACAAAAAATAACAACAATAGAACACAATTGGGTCATAAAAAAAAGATTTACTAGAGACAAATGATAATGAAAACAAAATGTACCAAAACTTCTAGGACACAGCTATGGCAGTCCTCAGGAGGCAGTTCATAGCAATAGCCAAACACATGAAAAACGAAGAAAAAAAGCAAAATTAATTATTTAATTCAACATTCAAAATCAGGAAGGGTTGCATTCTGTCTCCATACCTTTTCAATCTATATACGGAACAGATCATTCAAGAAGCTGGACTTTAGGAGGAGGAATGTGGCATTAGGATTGGAAGAAAACTCAACATAACCTCGCTTGCTAAAACTGAGGAGGACCTAAACTGCTTGCTGCAGAAGATCAAGGACTGTAATCTTCAATGTGGATTGAAGCTCAAGATCAAAAAGACAAATGGTCTCACCACAGGACCAATTGGGAGCACCCTGATGAATGGAGAGAGATTGAGGTTGTTAAGAGTTACAACTTGCGTAAAACAATCCAGTGGTATATGGAATTTGGTCCAGGACTTAAGAACAATAAATGACATAGTTGAGCCTCTACATCTTGTGGTTCCTAACCTTTATACTATGTAATAGACAAAGTGCTAGTCAATAGGCCTTTTATTGTTAAGAACTACCTTCCCTCTGTAACTTGATTTGTGCCACTGTTAGAACCTCTACTTGGAATATTGTTGCTTTTAATTTTTGACTCATGTACTTTTAAGTTGTTAGTTAAATTTGTGTCTTCTAGGCTGCAACAGTTCCATGATGCATCTTCAAGGATATGAACATGTATGGCTAAGTACAATTGATAACAGTGCATCTAAATTCCAAATCAATCTCCGCAATAGTCTACATGTTTCCTATTGCCAAAGGGGCCCTTTAGAGTAGTGAGAGAAGATCTTCACCTTGAAACCTACAGCGTCCCTTTTCAGCAAGAAGTAGCTAAGAGAATACGCTGTCCCCTTTTCCTTATGAATCAGGGTGAAGTCTCTCTCAGGGAGGGGTGATAGGAAATG
The DNA here is from genome assembly GCF_000299155.1 of Elephantulus edwardii. Classification (NCBI taxonomy): domain Eukaryota; kingdom Metazoa; phylum Chordata; class Mammalia; order Macroscelidea; family Macroscelididae; genus Elephantulus; species Elephantulus edwardii. The sequence continues at coordinate 2,146,006 of NW_006399974.1, read as the reverse complement.
GCAAAGGACACACTGACAAAGGAGGTTAATTAGAACAGGTTTTGATAAGCACTGTGGCAATGGGACTACTAGAACAGACTTCCAAGGAATATTCAATCTGAATCCTTCAGATCATATGGAGATTTTTCGAAGTATTTCTTTGAGTTTATTATGTTTAATTTGTTTTATTTGTTTATTTGTGTATAAAGGATGCTCATCTGGATGATAACATAATTATGATAAAAACAAAAGGGGGGAAATATGAGAAGCCAATGCTAAATATTTGTAATAAACGGAATGCTATTTAATATATATATATATAAAAAGAGTTACAAGTTGCTTGGCTCCACAACAATCACGTTTAGCACCAGCCGTCAGGAAATCAAAAGATGAATTGCTTGGGTAAGTCTGCTGTCAGGGACTTTCCCAGAGTACTGAGAAGCAACGATGCCATTCTAGAGACTAAGGTGTGCCTGACCCAGGCCATTTTCTTTACAATTACTTGCTATGGATCAGAGAGCTGGATGACTAAGGAGAATAGAAGAAAAAGTGAAGCCCTTGCTTGAGATGTGGTGCTGAAGAAGTCTTTAACATGCCATGGACTTCCAAGAAAACAAATAAGTCTTTCTTAGAGTGGGTGAAAACGAGATTCTCCTTAGAAGCTAGGATTTTAAAGCTCTGTCTCACATACTTTGGGCACATGGCCAGAAAAGACAGATCCTTGGAGAATGACATCATGCTTGGAAGGGTGAAGGCACAGTGCAACAGAGTAAGACCCTGGATAGATGGATTGATATAATAACTAGGGCAACTGGGGTAGATGTATCAGAGTTGTTGAGACTGGCTTGGGGCAAGGCAGGCTTCAGAACTGTTGTACATAGTATCACTATGATTTGCAGGTGACTTGATGGCACATAACAGCAACAACAACAAACTCAACACCTCCATCAAATAGAAAAAGAACAACAATATAACCCCACAGCCTCTAGAAGAAAGGCAATTATAATAACAAGACCTGCAATCACTGAGATAGAAAACAGAAAAACAAAACAAAACCCACAAAAAACCAATTGTAATCATCAACAAAACCAGGAATTCGTTCTTTGAAAAGGTCAATAAAAATGACAAACCATTTGTAAACTTAACAAAATGGAAAAATAAAAAGGAGACCAATAATTCAATTAAATAATGATAAAAGTGAATGACATCAAAACAGAACCAGATGAAATTAAACCTCTAATATTGGAATATTATTAAAAACTACTCTCTGAAAAATTTGAAAACCTGGAAGAAATAGACAAATTCCTTAAAACTCACGCTGTACCCAGATCGATACAGACAAATGTAGAACACTTGTACAAACCTATCACAAAAGAAGAAATTAAGCAGGTCATAAAGAGACTCTCCCCAGAAAAAAGTCCTAGACCAACTAGGTTCACAGCTGAATTCTAACATTCAAACATTTCAAGAAGATCTATCACCAATTCTACTTAAAGTATTTTTAAAAAAATAGAAAAAGAAAGAGCACCCCCAGAGACATTCTATGAAGCGAGCATAACCCTAATACAAAAACCAGGCAAAGAACTACAGACTAATATCTCTCATGAACATAGATGCAAAAATACTTAACAAAATCCTGTCCAATAGAATCCAAAAGCACATCAAAATAGTAATTCATCATGCCCAAGAGGAATTCATAAAGGTATATGAGGATGGTTGACCACAAGGAAAAAAAATGAACATAATTTTACCACATTAACAATACAAATAACAAGAACCACATGAAGCTAGCAATTGGTGCAGAAAACACATTTGACAAAGTTCAACACACTTTCCTGATTAAGACACTCAGCAAAACAAGAATAGACAGTCATTTCCTCAACATAATAAAAAGTTATATCCAAAATCATTCTCAATCGAGAAAGACTAAAAGTGCTTTCCTTGTAAACAGGGACCAGACAAGGACACCCATTGTCACCATGTCTGTTCAATGTTGTAATGGAATTACTTCCTAGAGCAATTCAGCAAGAAAAGGAAATAAAAGGAATCCACATTGGCAAAGATATGGTTAAACTGTAGCTATATGCTGATGATACACAGTGTATACAGAAAACTCCAAAGACTCAACCAAATAAAACCTGTTAGAGCTAGTAGACCAATCTAGTAGGGTGGCAGAATACAGGGCCAATATCCGAAAGTCAGTGGGGTTCCTGTACAGTAACAATGAAAACTCAGAGAAGGAAACCAAGAAAGCAATACCACTTGTAATAGCCAACTACAAATTGAGATAGTTGGGAATGATTCTCACTAAAGAACACACAAGACCTGCACAAAGAAAAATACAGAACACTTTTACAAGAATAATAAAATACCTAAATCAATGGGAAAATGTGCTCAGTTCATGGATAGAAAGACACAATATAGTGAAAATTACAATTCTATCAAAATCAATCTACATGTTCAATGCAATCCCAATACAGATACCAAATTCATTTTCAAGGATATCAAAAAGGAAATTGTCAAGTTTTTTTGCAAATTAAAGAGATCTCAGATAAGCAAAGCACTTCTGAAAAACAAAAATGAAGTGGGAGTGGGGGGAGGCATAGCATTCCCTGACTTCAAAACTCACTACACAGCAATAATAACGAAAAAGCACAGTACTGGTACAATAACAGACACATAGACCAATGGAACAGAATTGAGAACCCTAGAATGGACTTATCTATGATCAACTTTTATTCAACAATGAAATAAATCTTTCAAATGGAGAAACTGGCAAAACTGGACAGCTACCTGCAGAAATCTCAAACAGGATCCACATCTCATGCCATACACAAAAATTAACTCAAAGTAGATTAGCCACCTGATAATAAAGCCCAAATCCATAAAGTTCATGAGATAAACTAGGACCAAGCTTTGATGGCCTAGCTTATGCTCTAAAGAGACTTACATATATAGCCAGAAATGCACAATCTGAAAAGGACAAAATTCATCAATGGGACCTTTTAAAGATCAAATCTTTGTGTATGTCAAAAATTCTGCCCAATAAGATGAAAAGAAAACCTAATAACCGGGCAAAAATATTTGGCAATACCATCTCATACAAGTGTCACATAACTAAAGTTTACAGAATAGTACTGGGCCTCCACAAGAGGAAGACTGACAAGCCAATTACAAAATAGGAAAAAGACATAGAAAGACTTTTCACAGAGGAAGACATTTAGATGGCCAATATACACATGAAGAAAGGCTCAAAATCACTAGCAGCAAGAGAGATGTAAATCAAAATCATAATGAGATACCATTTCATCCCAGTAGCATTGGCAAAGTTTAGCAGGGTGGCAAGTAATAACTGTTGGAGAGACTATGGAGAGGCAGGAACTCTCATACACTACGGTGGGATTGTAAAATGGTACAACCATTCTGGATGGCAGTTTGACAGTTCCACAAAAAGCTGAACAAAGAAATTCCATTTGACCCCATTATTCCACTACTAGGAATATATTCCATGGAAATTAGAATTTAGATACAACTAGAGACCTTTACACCAATATTCATAAAAATGCTATTCACCACTGCAAGAACATAGAAACAGCTTAAATGTCTAACCATTACCAAATGGATTGAGAAATTATGGTACATTCACACGATGGAATACTGTGCAGCACTCAGGAGCAATAATTTCAAAAACAATATATAATTTGAGAGAGACTAGAAAACATTATGCTGAGTGATTAGTTCACTTCATCCCATAAGGACAAATACTGCATAAAACTGTTATTATAAAAATAGAAGAATGGTTAGTAAAATGTGTATGGGGATCCAAGGATGGAAGGAGTATAAACAGAGGAGTGAGGATGTGGAGAGTTGAAATCTTAGGGTTGCACAATTTGGTGAGTGGAAGGGACAGGGTAAAGAAAACAGAAAAAATCTGGAGGGAACCTGAAAAGACCTGGCAATGGTGGGCATAGTCCAATGGTGATTAATTTTATAAAACACAATATAGGGTGATGATTTTAGGTGGGATGTATTTTTTCATAAAATGGGGTGGAGTATTGCTATATATCACAGGAAGCTCAAGGCCTCTTAACAAAGTGTGTGTGTGTGTGTGTGTGTGTGTGTGTGATTATGTGTGTGTGGGATTTCTTTCTTTTTTTTTAAATTCACATATGCTTAATGTTTATAAAACCAAGGATAGGGCAGTCCAAGATACATGGAATTTATCTGTACAATTCAAATGATGGATAAGAGAGGGCAGGGGAGGAGAAGATAGAACTCACAACTGAACATGTAAAATATATAACTTCTATCGCAACCCTCACCTACAAAGATAGTGTAGCTCTATCCCAGGTCCCCAGGGCTCAGAGTCAAGTCAAGAGTCATGACACTGAGAGACCCCAGATGCTGCTGAGAGTGAAGATGGGAACCAGACCAGACAGAGGCAGTCCTTTGAGGCTATTGCTGGCAGAGTGTGAGCTCAGGAGCTTGCCTACCCGGGTACAAGTGAGTGCAGTACACGCAGATGGCCAGCTCCTTAGAGCAGCAGTGCTCCTCAAGGAGGCTCAGGTGGTACGTGTGGCAGTCCAGCTTCATTTTGATATGGGTCATCGCTGCCATCAGCTTGCACAGGATGAGTTTCCTATGGTCCTGGAAAAAAATGATCTGCACGCAGCCATTGCTGAGGTGCAGGCTAATGGCACTGCCTATGCGGAAACAAGTAAGTAGGTGCAGTAGCTGGGCTAGCTCTTCATGTTCCTGGGCCACTATTGGTACCAGCCTTTATAGCAAGTGTTCCCTTGAGTAATTCCGGGCATACATTAGGAGTGTGATCTTCTTCATCAAGAAGTTGGGATGGGTGCTGACTGTGAGCTAAGATGTCATCATGCTGGTTGTACTGCAGGATCTCCCCTTCCTTGTAGAAGGTAAGGTGCGTGGAGTCACTGATGAGTACTTCCACATTGTTGTCACAGAGTTGATAGGCAAGGCCATACCAGTCTGAAGAGTCTATCTACTTGCTGATCCAGAAGATGGGAATGCAGGTGGAATCCTTGGCCTCCTCCTGCCTCACCAGCCCCTGTTCTTGGCTTCATTATTAAATGAAACAACATTTTGGAGTATTTTTTCTTATCATTGTTAAAAATATTTTTGTTAAGATCTAATTTTCCCCTTTTAAGCAGCTAGTGGTAGCTCCAAACTGTAGACTTTTCTCCCATCAATCCAATAGGGCTTACTAAGCTACCAAAAGTAGAGTAACTAACAAAAATATCTTCATATTATGTACTGTACATATTATATATGTGTTAGGTGTTGTTGAGTTGACTATAATTATGACTGTGAACAACAGACTGTAACCTTACCCTACCCTTTGCCATCTTTACAGTCTCTGCCATGCTTGAGACCATTGTGACAGTCACTGTGACACTCCAGCTCATTGTAGAGTATCCTCTCTTAAGTTTGACTCTCTGACTTTCCCACCCAGCGTGCTGTCTTTTTCAGAGGACTGGCTACTTACATCTATGTTATTGTCGTTAGATGCTAACAATCAACTCTGACTTTTAGTGACCATCAGTAAACCAGAACAAAACACTCCTGATCCCTGTACAATACTTACTATGACTTCAGTGTTTGACCCTATTGTTGAAGTCACCATGAAAAATAAAGTTACAAATTATTAAAATAAAGTGTTCCAGAATTCTCCTTAATCTCAATGTTATCCATAATTTATTATGATCAACTTAATAAAATATTTTTGGATAGTCAATCAAGTAAACATCTTTATAATATTCTTTGCTTTCATCCAATTCTACATCAATGATAAAGCCACCTTATAAGTCCTTTTATGTATACAGGTTGAATTTCTGGAAGCTTCTGTCAATTAGTTATTCCAATCATTTTTGTGTTGTCTTGAGCAAGATTTTACTTGAATATTATATTGATATTGTGTCTACGATTTCAGCATTCTGTTGGATAGTCGTTGTTCAGAATAGGCAGAAACAGGGATTGCATCTTATTGATTTGCAAGGTAGCATCTTACCAATTTCTTGACATAGAACAGTGAACATTTTGAGTGCTGCATCTTATTATTGAAACATCTTAATTGGCATTTCATCTATTCCTGTACCCTTATGCAGCCAAACTTCCTCCTTCAGTTTCGTTGATGTTTTACCATATAATATTCATAAACTAATAGAGATTTGTCCAATATTAGTCAGTTTTGACTTGATGGCAATGAATATAAAGCTTTTCAGTTATTGGTACCAAGATTTGTGCATTCATTTGATCTTATTTTGATGATTTGAGTCATTCACTATTTTACCTATTGTTGTTGTTATGAGCTGTTGAGTTGGAACTGACTCATAGCTGACCCCCAGTACATTTTCAGAGGCTATAAATCAGATGAGATTGTCCACCTTTTTCTAGAGGGGTGGATTCAAACCAGGTGCTTTTGGGTTGGCAGCACAATCCCATATCATTAAGCTGTAAGAGCTGTAGAATTCTTTACTATTGTAATGCTAGAATTGAATTTTCCCTTCTGTTCTTCCAGCTTGAGAAATGCTAAGCATATGTCTCTCTTTTGGTTTTCTAACTCCAAATTTATACTTACACAATCTCATTGCTGTTAAGCAATAAAAATTTTCCTCTTTAAAATGTAATTTTAAAAAAATTATTTAGACATGGATTTTTAAATTCCTTTTCATATAACTTATCTAATTAAAATAGTCATCTTGGTAGTTACCACAAAAAAGTAACGTAGAAAATTGTATTTACATTTTACAACCAAATTACAAATGAAGAGCAGGGTGGCAACTTGCTCCTTTCCCTCCACCCATTTTGTAGAAAGAAAAAGCCCCAAAGAAGCTATTCATTACACCAAGGACCACAAAGGGTTGATCTGTCATTTGGTGATTTGGATGTAGTGTAGCACAGAAAAATTGTACAAGCTTTCAAAAATGAGACCAAAAGTTCAACATCATCCTGTGTCTGCCCATCAGCCAATTCAATAAGCTCAGTGAGGAGTCCACACCCAAGTTGGGTTTTCCCTCTTCCTGCCTCACTCTTTTCACAAAGTCGTATCCCTGATGCAAACACTCATGCAGGGAGTGGGGGGACTAGAAGAGGGAAAAAAAGCTCCATGTGCCAAAAATGGATGCTGATGTTGACATGTCCTTCCCTCCATGCTTAAAGATTCCTAATAAAGGAAAATGAAGTAATTCACAACTGAATCTGAAATGTGGAAAACGGGTTTCAAAGACTTGAACATATAAATAAGAAATAAATTCAAGACCAGAGGACACGTGGAGGAAGCTATTCAAGGCAATAGATGCCTGCACTTGTCCAAAGTAGGCTAATAACTGGTTGAGAAATCCAACAAAGGGTTGCTACAAATCAAAACCAACTCAACTGCAGTAAAGACTGGGGTTTTTTCTTTCAGTTAGTTGGCAAAAATTAAATATATATCTCATATTCTACCTAGTTAGAGGTAAAAGCTAAAAATGTTCCTTATGTTTTTATCACAATTTTTCTATAAAAGCAAAAAGGTATTAACTTATGCATAATCTTTTTTAAAAATTAACTGAGCAAGGCTCCCCCCCACCAGACATTACCTTCTTGGAAAAGTAAAAGAAAAGATTCTTTCATTATTTTACAAACCCTCCCCCAGGTCCACTCCACCA
>NW_006399974.1:2103282-2136454 GCF_000299155.1 Elephantulus edwardii | reverse complement strand
GGAATACCTTTAACCTTTCTCCATTAAGAACAATGTTGGCTCTTGGGTTTTCATAAATACTTTATACTATGTTAAAAAATTACCCTCTAATCCTATTTTGTTGAGTGCTTTAATCAGGAAAGGGTGTTGGATTTTATCAAAGGCTTTTTCTGCATCAATTGATAGGACCATATGGTTCTTGTTCTTTGCCTTGTTGATGTGATGAATTACACTAATTGTTTTCCTTATGTTAAACCATCATTGCATACCTGTTATGAATCCCACTTGGTCATGGTGAATTATTTTTTTTTATGTATAGTTGGATTCTATTTGCCAGTATTTTATTCAGGACTGTTGCATCAATATTCATGAGAGATAAAAAAATTAACTGAGCAACATATTTATTGAAAACATGGTTTAAAGCTTTTTTAACATAATTATTAAGTAGTAATAATATGTTGCTATATTTTGTGAGTGTGGCCAGGAGGGCCTAGTTGTTGAAGAAGGACATCCTGCTTGGAGGGGTAGAGAGTCAGTACAAGAGAGGAAGACTCCAAATGAGATGGATTGATACAGTGACTCTGGCAGTGGGGGCACACATGTCAGAGATGGTGAGAATGGCTCAGCATAGGGTAGGATTCAGAGTTCTTGTTCCTAGTTCATAGGAATGCTAAGAGTTATAACCACTTGAAGGCACATAATAATTACAACAATATATGAATGCTTAATTTTGTTCTAATATTTTGCTATTATAAATAATGTAAATAATGCTTTATACTTTACCTTTTTACTAGATTAAATATTATCTCAGTCTTATTATATTTCCAGTTTTGCTGTGGAAAAAAAATCTGATATTGATTTATTTTTTTCCTCATCAGCTAATATTTTTTTCCTTTTTGTATTTGATATTTTCAGTGTGAAATGTTTCTTTTTCATATTTTGTCTATTAAAATAATTCATACTACCTTCACCAGCAATCAGAAAATAAAAAACAAACAAACAAAAACCCAAAAACAATTGTATTAACTAAATCGGCTGTCATGGAACTTTCCAGAGTGCTGAGAAGCAACGATGTCAGTATAGAAACTAAGGTGTGCTCAATCCAGGCCATGATCTTTGAAATTAGTTGCTATGCATCAGATAGCTGGATAATGACTAAGGTTAACATGTGAATAATTGACACCTTTGAGTTGTGGTGCTAGAGAAGAGTCTTGAACATACCATGATCTGCCAAGAAAATGAAGAGGTCTGTCCTGGAGAGGGTGAAACCAATCTGCTCATTGGAATTAAGAATTATGAGACTCTGTCTCACTTACTTTGGACATGTAGCCAAAAGGGATCAGTCTTTGGATAGATATCATGCTTAGAAAGGTGGAGGGATAGCACAGGAAAGGAAGATACCAGATCAGATAGATTGACACAATAACTGAGGCAATTAGGGTAGATATTTCAGAGATAGTAAGATTCGCTCAGGATGCAGCAAGATTCAGAGCTATTGCGCATTCGGTTGCTATTAACCATAGTTGAATCAACAGCACATAACAAAAACAACATTCAAAGAGCTGAAGGATAATGAAAAACACACTTAGACAGAAATAATTGAAAAACAAATTCAAGCCTTGAGTTGCAACACTGAGGCATGCTATGAGCAAAATTGTGAATGATCCAGGGAACATCAAAAGAAGATGGAAGGAACACATAGTCACTGTACCAAAAGAGGTGGTTGATACTGAAAAAATTTCAGGAAGTACCACATGAACAATAGCCAATAGTAATGAATAATGAAGGTCAAGCTGCATAGAAGGCACTTACTAAAGATAAGGCCCCTCCTAGGTTCTCATACACATTTTACTAATTATCTTTCTATTTTTACAGTAAAATTCTTATGCAGTATTTGTACTTAAGAGACTGAGTTCACTCGGCATAATGCTCTCCAGTATCTCCCAAGTTGTGTAGTATGTTTCTAAATTGTTGCTCTTAAGTGCTGCATAGTATTCCATTCTGTGGATGTACCAAAATTTCTCAGTTCATTCTGTTGAAGTTGAAAGGAGTGGGGACAGAAGGGTGAGGATTTATAGAAGTGAAATCAGAAGGTTGCACAATTTGGTGGGTGGAGGGAAGAGGTAAAGGAAATGGGAAAGATCTAGTGGGCATCTGAAAAGACAGGGTAATGGTGGGCACAGACCAATAGTAATTAAGTTTATAAAACAAAATGCATGGGAATGATTGTATGAAACATAATGTGAAAAAAATAATAGTGTTAAACACAATGTGTACTAACATTATAAACAATTCAATGTAAAAAAAAGGGCAAAAGACATGGAAAGAATTTTCACAGAGGAAGATATTCAAATGGCAAACAGACACATGAAGAAATGCTCCAAATCACTGGCAATAAAAGAGATGCAAATCAAAACCACAATGAGATACCATCTCACTCTGTAAGAGTGGCAAAGTTTAACAGGGCACCAATAGCTATTGGAAAGGATGTGGCAAGAGGAACTCTTATGCATTGTTGGTGAGATTGTAAAATGATGCAACCATTCTGGAAGGCAATTTGGCACTTCCTCAAAAAGCTGAACATAGAAATTCCATATGACCCAGCTATCCCACTACTTGGAATAAAGCCTGAGAATATGAGAACTGAGGCACAAACTGAGATTTGTACACCAATATTCATAACAGCATTATTTACCATCACAAGAATATGGATACAACCCAAAAGTTCAACCAAGAACAAATGGATTGAGAAATTATGGTATATTCCCACAATGGAAAACCATGCAGCACACAGGAGCAATAACTTTGTAAATTATTACCTAACTTGGGAGAGACTGGAGAGCATTATGCTGAGTGAACTAACTCAGTCCCATAAGGATAAATATTGTATAAAACCGTTATTGTAGAATTAGTATAAGGATCCAGGAGGGGTGGGAGAGGCTGGAAGAAGAGGAATGTGGATGTGCAGGGGGAAGAGGGCATTAAATATTGGGTTGTACAATTTGATAGGTGGGGAGTGAGGGAAACAGAAAGAATTTGTTCAAATTTGTATTTGAATTTTATAAATAAACTAGTAGAAAAATAAAAAAAATTACAATATAAGAGATGTACCTCTGTCTCTCCTAAAAAAAAAAAATTTAAGCCCTAGAAATCAACAGAATACAAACTCACTATTTTAAATAACAGAGACATATTTCACCAGTCCATGCCAGGAAATGATGAGCACAGGTGCTTGGCCAACTGACTGGAAGAGATAGATAATTATTCCCATTCTGAAGAAAGGTGATATAACACAATGTGGGAATTATTGAACAATATAATTAATATCACATGCAAGCAAAATGTTTCTGAATAGCATTCAAAAATGGCTGGGACAAGATATTGATAGAGAACTGCCAGGAGTTAAAGCTCGGTGTAGATAAAGCCATGGCACCAGGAATATCATTGCTGATGTTTGATGGATCATGGCTAAAAGCAGACAATACCAGATGAATGTCTATTTGTGTTTTTTTGACTATGCAAAGGCATTTGGTATGTGGATCATAACAAATTATGACAAACATTGAGAAGAATGAGAATCCCAGAACATTTAATTATGTTCATATGAGACCTTGACCTAGACCAAGAAGCTGTTGTCTGAACAGAGAAAGAGAACACTGCATGATTTAATATTAGGAAAATTTCACATGAGGTTCTAGTCTCTCTTCATAGCTATCGATCTGTATGCTGAGCAAATCACTTGAGAAGTTGGTTTCTGTGAAGAAGAATGTGGCATCAAGTTTAGAGCAAGACTCATCAACATCCTGTCTTATACAAATGACATAGTATTGCTTGCTGGAAGTAAGGAAGACATGAAGTATTTGCTACAGAAGATCAATGATTATAAGCATGTATTTAGTAACAAATATAATGAAATAGGGGAAAGAGGATTCAATGATAAAAGTTATACCTTCCTTATGAAAAATGTAGAGTTGATTCTCAGCCACTATAGTCTTTGTACAATGAACAAATATCTTTCTATTGTGGCTTTGTGTGTTGTTATGCTAAACAAGTTTTAATAACGTGGACAAAGAGGAAAGACCTTGTAATTTACTTTAAAAAAATCAAATGAAGAATAAACTTACCTAATTCTCCATCAGTTATGGAGATTAAAAATGAGCAATGTTTTCTTACGTTGAACATGAAGTCATTATAAATCGGAGCAACTGTATAGCAACTCAACCATAGCTTGCTGTTAACAGCAGCATAATGTAAGAGATTACTGACTGTATCATCTTCAATATCTATAGTGACAATCAAGACATAAATCTTGTATACAGATATATATGACTAAAGGATAACCATATGAGATCATCTTATTTGAACTAACAGGTGCAGCCCTGGGTGTGCTCACCAATTTAAGCCAGAAAGTGTAGTATATCTATCTATCTGACCAACTGTTTGGAAAGATTGTATTTGTCCTAATTCCCAGTAAAATTGATCCACCAAAATATGGAAACTATCTAACAACATCATTAATATCTCATGCAAGCAAAATATTGTTGAAGATAATTCAAAAGTGACTGTAGTAGTACATTGACAGGGAACTACCAGAAGTATAAGCTGGTTTTAGAAGAGGCTGTAGCACCAGGGTTATAACTGCTGATTTCTAATGTATCCTGGTGGAAAACAGACTGTCAAAAGAACGTATGCTTGTGTTTTATTGACTATGCAAGAACATTTGACCATGTGTGTCATAACAAATTATGCCTCACATTGAGAAGAATGTGAACTCCAGAACACTTAATTGTGCTCATACAGAATCAATACCTAGACCAAAATGCTGCTGTGCAAAAAAAAAAAAAAGCAAGGGAAACACTTCTTGGTTTAATATCAGGAAGAGTGTGTGCTAGGGTATTATCCTTTCTCCATACCTATTTAATCTGTATGCTGAGAAAATAATGCATGAAGCTGGACTCTATGAAGAGTAGTGTGGCATCAGATTGGAGGAAGACTCATCGACAACCTGTATTATGCTGATGACACAACTTTGCTTGCTGAGTGAGGAGGATATGAAATGCTTGCTGCAGAAAATCAAGAACTATATCCTTCAGTGTGGGTTACATCTCAATATCAGGAAGACAAAGATCAGGAGATGTAGTGCATTGGGCAAGTCTGCTGTCAGGGACTTCCCCAAAATACTGAAGAGCAATTATATCAATCTGATGACTAAGGTACATCTGAATCCAGCCATGGTCTTCTCTGTCTTCTTCAGCTCTCAATCACAGAGCTGGACAATGAATAGAAATAGCAGAAGAACTGATGCATTTGAGTTGAGATCCTAGAGAAGTACTGAATATTCCATGGATTTCTAAAAGAACAAACAGATATGTCCTGGAAAGGGTGTGGGCAGGGTGCTACTTGGAGAAAAGGATGGCAAAGAATCATCTTTCAAAGTTTGGGAATGTAGCTAAGCTGTTATGCTTATAGGATGCTTATGCTTAGAAAGATCTCCATCTCTCCAGTGAAGGAGAGGAAGACCCCAACTCAATGAATTGACACTGTGACTTTAGCAATTGGCTCTAGTGCGTCAAAAATGATGAGTATGGTATGGGATAGACCAGGTTTCCGGGGGGGGGGGCGCTGTTCATAGGGTCACTATGTGTCGTACTCAATGGCATTTAACAACAACAACAAAACCACCACCACCACATGGATCAAAGATTTTCAACTGTTTAAGTTTTCTGCAGCCGTCAGGCTAACTGGGTGGACTAGAAGCCGAAGCCCACTGATCTCCTCTGTCATGTTCTTGCTATTTCAAGCATGGAGGCACAGTCCAAGATAAATGTCACTGATATACACTCCCCTAAAGCTGAATAAAAACAAAGGCAGAGCTTATTGATTTTTAAAAAATTAATTTCTTTCTGCCAGACTTCATTTAGGCCCATTGCCTACTTTCTTTTGTGAACACCTGGGCGAGCAGAAATCTCCATAGCTTATGTAGAACTTGAAAAAAATGAAACTATAAAGAGCCAAATTTTTTCTTGTCATTCAATAAAAAGAGAAAGAAGATGTCAAGACTCCCGTTGACAATTCAAAATGCAGAGGAGTAATCAGTAAATTCAGGAAAATTCCCTGGACACACTGATATTAGCCCCTCCAAAGCTAGCAATTCATACTGTTGGAAGCTTCTTTGCTTTGTTGGCAATTTTCAATGCATATGTATGCACTCTATTTGGCTGTTTTACAAGGTTTTTCTAGGTTCTTTGGCAATGTATATGCCAAGATTTCTAAATATGAAATATAGAAGCCACATCATCTCAGAGTTTTTTTGGTTTTGTTTTTTTTTTTTTTCAAAAAGGAGGGTAAAACTTATTATTAGGTCCAGGAGATTTCTCCCCAACATACTCTGCTATCATTTGAAGACTGCTGCTGTATGAATAAATCCTTAAGACTTTATGTAAACAGTTAGTCAGGGGTATTTTGACACTGGAAAAAAATACTTTGCCGATCTCATATGTTCTAAATACCAAGTGCTTCTCAACATAAAAGGAAGTGTAAAGGACCACTTCAAAAAGAAAATAGTTGCCATCCAGGGAGTCACTGCCACATTCTCTTCTTCAGCAAATGCTGAAAAATTAACCTTCTGATCCCCTGTCTCTTAACAGATGCTGAAAGGAGTGTTTCTTTATTAGAAGGAATGAAAATGAAATGTAACAGGTGCAGATCATGTCACTTTTGCAAGTTGAAAGATGTCATTTACTTCTTTTTGCTAACAAATGACCCTAGAAATATATCAATTCTTCTAACTTATGGGTTACAACCCTGAGAGTGAAAATAAATTATATGCAACTTGTTAGACTAAGTTATAAGATTTAGTATTTTATTCAAGTCAGGGCATTTTAGTAAAGATATATCTCTGTCCTTATGTTTCTATCACTTTCTTTCATGCACACACACACACACACACACATAAGTTCTTAATAACTGAGATACAAAATTAAAGTCCAAACTCATCTCACCACATCTTAAAGATGACCCAGGGCTGGTTGCTATGCAAACATCCCTATTGCTGAACAAATGTATGGCAGAACGGAATTGTTTTGTGCTAGGGAACAGATAAATGACATGGATTGAAATTATGGTAAATTTAAATTGATGGCCTAATTAGTATTATCTCTTTTTGTATTCATTGTAAGAAAAATTATCCAGGAGGAACTCATTTTGCATTAATGTTGATATAAAGTGTAATTCTCCAGGATTTTCATTGTAATTTGGCATTAATTAATGCATCATTATTTTAAAGTGTTAATTAAATTGTTACAGAAAGGGACATCTGCAGTGACTCAGAAAGGAAATCACATGAACAATTAGTTTTGTATGGGTCTGTGGCGCGATATCTGAGATCACATGCATGGCAACAGCTTGGGGCCAAGGTGGATTGTACACGTGAAGGACAGGTCTGCTCTGACTTTGTGCTGTGTACTGTGGCCAGCACATGGCTCTCATTCATCCATTTTTCTTTGTGTTTATGAGGAGTATGGACACTGTCTAGAATACTGGATATTTATTCCATGGTTAGGATGAGAAGACCACATCAGCAGGAATGTGATTCTTCACTTGATTTTTAAGGGCACTTGGCAAACGTCACCAATCATTTCCATATCAGTAAAAAGAATAACTTCATTTGCATAATATTGTGTAAGAATCTCGGGAATAGGCAGTTATAGGAGGCTATATTGATGTTTCTACTGGTAATAAACTCCATGCAAAACTGTGACAAATCAAAGGGGAGATAATCTGTGGTAATTCCTTACGCAGTGGACCATCATTGTTGAGACAGCTGGAAATCATTACAAACTATCATGGGTTAAGATGTAATTCCAAGGAAATTCCACTATGATTTCACATATCAAGGAATCATGACAATCAAATTGAAATGTGGGTTGGCAGGCCAATGGAACTTTGGATTTGGAGAGAACATGTGAAGTAGGCCTCAAATGCTCTGTCATCAATGTCTCACAGGACACAGACATTTGAGAGAATCTTATTCTGTCATCGGTGTTATCCAGCATTTGGCCCTGTGGAGCTCGACTGCTGGGACATTCTTTTTCAAGTATTATAAACCAAGATCCCCATGGGGTGAGTATAAAAGAATACTATGGCATCATGTCATGTGAAACTCAGCATCATGTGAGAGAATTACATACATATTTTGTGGATACTAATTTAAGATTGAAAGCTATCCTTTATCAGTTACAATGAAAGCCTTTAATATCGTAGCCTCCATAAACTATAAAGTCGCAGATAACTCTATTTTATGGAAGCTTACAAGACAAAGATCACATTCCTTACAATCAAGTTAAAGTCAAATCTTTCTGCATCAAATGTTAAATTGGACAAAAGTCAGAATTCATTCCATATTTGACAGTTTTCCCTTCAATTAACAATCATTTCCTTTCCTCCTTTGCATGAATATGCAACCCCCCTTGCAGATGGTGTCTTCTTTGGTGTCTCAGTCAGCTTGTAGCCTGATGTCGAGCTCACTCAGTAAACAATTAATTGATTCACATAACTCCCGGGTAATCACTCTCCTGAGAAGAAGTAGCCACAGTAATAGTTCTGCACATTTAAAATCTGAATGTGGCCAGTTTTAGGAACTCTCTAAAGTACTCAAGAGCAGCGGTGTCTCTCTGGAGACTAAGGTGCACCTGATACAGGCCATGGTTTTTGCAATCACTTGTTATGCATCAGAGAGTTGGACAATGACTAGGGAGGACAGAAGGAGAATTGACGCCTTTGAGCTGTGGTGCTGGAGAAGAGTATTGAATGTATCATGGACTGCCAAGAAAACAAACAGACTCATTGTAGAGAGGGTTAAACCAGGCTGCTCCTTGGAGGCAAGGATTCTGGGGCTTCGTCTGACATACTTTGGACATGTTGTAAGGAGAGACAGGTCTTTAGAGAGGGACATGATTCTGGGTAGAGTGGAGAAGGGGAAGACCCTCTATGAGGTGGATTGATTCAGTGACTGGGGTAATCGAGATGGGTGTGTCAGAGGCAATGAGATTGGCACAGGATAGAGCATGGTTTAGGGCTGTTGTACATAGTGTCGCTATGAGTCGCAAACGACTCGACGGCACATAACAACAACAACAACAGTATCTGTAAAGTCATGGTGTCAAATATTCTATTCCTTACACTTCTAATCAATGAAAACAATGATAAAATGAAGTAAGTTTAAAGTCTAATCCAAGAGCAAGTAATAAGGAAGCTTTGGATGATTTGGCTTGGGGTAGGGGTATATTTCTGGAATCAAAGTTTCCAAAGAAATAAAAGTTTTGAAATAAAGACAAGAATGATGTTGTTACGAGCCATTAAATTGTCTGTGACGCATAGACTCTATGTATTTTAGATCTGAAATCTGCCCTATCCTAAGTCAATGTCATTGTCTCTGATAGACCTAATCCCATTGCTCCTGTCACTGAGTAAATCCATCTCATACTGAGATATCCTCACCTGTGTTGTCTCTCTACCCTTCCAAGGATGATGTCCCTCTCTAAGGACTGGTCCCTCCTGGCAATGTGTTCAAAGTGTGTGAAATGAAGCCTCAAAATTCTTGCCTCCAGAGAGCAAACTGGTTTCAACTTCTCTAAGACAGACTTGATTGTTTTTCTGGTAGTCCATAATGTGTTCAACACTCTTCTTCAGTACCACAACTCAAAGGCATCAATCCTTCTTCTATCATCTTTATTGTCCAGCTCTCCGATGCATAGTAAGTAATTGTGAAGTCTATGGCCTGGTTCAGGCACACATTAGTCTCCATACTAACATTGTTGCTTTTTAGTACTCTAGAGAGGTCCTAACAGCAGACTTCCTAAAGCAATTTAGCTTTTGGTTTCTTGACTGCTGGTGCCAAGAGTGTTGATTGTGGAATTAAGCAAGCTGAAGTTAACAATCTCAATCTCTTCTCATTCATCTTTAAGCTACCAATAGGCCCAGTGGTGAGAATCTTTGTTTTCTTGAGGTTGAGCTTCAATCCATATTGAAGATTACAGTACTTGACCTTATGCAGCAAGTGCCTCACGTCCTCTTCAGTTTCAGCAAACAAGGTTGTGTCATCTGCATAACACAGGTTCTTGATGAATCTCCCTCCAATCCTGATGCCACATTCTTTCTCATAAAGCCCAACTTTCCAAATGATCTGTTCTGCATATAGACAGAAAAGACATGCAGATAGGATGCATCCCTGATGCAAAACTTTCCTGATCCTGAATCATGCAGTGTTTCCCTGTTTTCTTCTGATTACTGCTTTCTGATCCAAGTATAGGTTTCACGTGAGCACACTCAAGTGTCTGGGATCCCCATTCTTCTCAAGGTTAGTCAAAGTTTGCTGTGATTCACACAGTCGAATGCCTTTGCACAGTCAATGAAACACATATAGACATTCCTCCAGTATCCTCTGTTTTCAGCCAAGATCCATCTGCTTTGGCTATGATGTCCCTAATGCTACAGCCTCTTCTAAACCCAGCTTATATTTATGTTAGTTCTCTGTTCATGTACTGTTCCAGTCTTTTCTGTATAATCTTCAGCAGTCTCTTGCTTGCATGTGATATTGGTTATATTATTCTATCATTTTCATTCTCTGTAGGGTTATCTTTTTGTGGAATGGGAACATAGATGGATCTCTTTCAGTCAGTTGGCTAAGTGATTGTCCTCTAATTTTCTTGACACAACCTGGTGAGTTATTCCAGGGCAGCATCTGTTTGCTGAAACATGTCAATTGGTATTTCATCAATTACTGGGGTCTTGTTTTATTTTATTTATTTATTTTTAAATATTTTTATTGTTATTATTATACTAGTTAATTTATGGTACCTTGCTTTTTGCGAAGTCCTTCAGAGAAGCTTGAACTTTCTCCTTCATAACCATAGGCTCTTGATCAAGAACGATAGTGGGGGATATTTTTAGGACCAGACTACTATTCAGATATTAAAAGGACTTAATCATTGCCTGGGCAAATATATTTCTTATTTTAGATGGTTCCTTTATTCTTCTTCCTAAATTTTCAATAATGTTAAGGTAAATTCTCAAGTAATTAGACTTTCTCCCAGTTTTCCCTGAGATTCCTGCATTTAGGTTGGGTTTGTGTGTGCATGACATTTTCCTTCTAGCTGTTTGAGGGAGCTTTAGTGGCACAGTTCATAGGGAGTTTCAATGCTAGCCTTAAGGCCAAGCCTCTATGGTGGTTCCCATCTACCAGTGACTCTGAGGAAGAAATATGCATAGTCTCCCGCATAATTTACAGACTAAGAAATACTATGGAGAGTCAGCTACAATCAACACCTTTGGTACCAGCAGTCAGGAGATTGGGAGATGTATTACATTGGGCAAGTCTCCTGTCAGGGACCTCTCCAAATTACTGATGTCAGGTTGAAGGCTAATATGCATCTGATTCAGGCCATCGTCTTTTCCATCACTTGCTATCCATCTGAGCACTGAAAAACCAATAAAGATGACAGAAGTAATCATGCCTTTGTGCTGTGGTGCTGGAGAAGAGAATACGATATCCCATGGATTGCCAAAAGAACATTATCTATCTATCTATCTATCTATCTATCTATCTATCTATCTATCTATCTATATCTATCATCTATCTCTATCTATCTATCTATCTATCTATCTATCTATCTATCTATCTATCTAATCTTGGATAAAGTGTGGCCAGAATGCTCTCCTTGGAGGCAAAGATAAAAACTCTGTCTCACATACTTCGGACATATTTCCAAGGGAGGCTATTTCTTAAAGAGGGACATCATACTTGGAAAGGTGGAGAGTCAGAGAAAGAGATGAAGACTCTCAATGAGATGGATTCACACAGTGATTACAGCAATGGACTCAAGTGTGTCAGAGACTGAGGTTGGCACAGGCTTCATTCAGATTTGGTGTTCATAGGATGACTACAAACAAGTGGTACTCTAAAGAACCTAACAACGGTCTCTAAAACAGAATTTCTGCTGGATCTTGTAGGTTCAGTCATGGTTGATAAACTGAAATGGGAATGAATTGGAGGTTGAAAACTGTGAGTGAAACAGAAAGGTAAACAGAACAGGAAAAAAATATCTGCCTTTCAACTTAATTTCTCTCATAGAAAACAAGGACAGTACACATGTTGCAAAGCAACCCAATGTCTTGACTTTCAGAGTCAGTAATTCAATGAGAATGGAAAAGTATGCTGCTTTGAATGTGCCACTCTCCACAGTCCTAACAAAAATCCAATCTTCCCATGAGGCTCCTGAAAGGGCTCACTGTCCCACTTCCTAGTTGCCCATTTCAGAACTTTGATCTGTAGTATTTTCTTATTTTGATTATCATTCTGTTTCATTAGGATTTTAAAACTTCAGGTTTGTTCTGATTTTACTTTGCCAGCTGTGACTACATTGGTATAAAGTAGTTGTAGCTTCTCCAGTGTAGACAGGCAGAATTCTAGGCAAACTCTCTCTCCCTGTCCCTTTAGCCTTTTTGTTTCTAGATTTCAAACTTTTTCTTTCTTTTCCATGTAGTAGATCCCAGTCCTAAAAGGACTGTTCAACTTCTTTTGCTGAACATTCTAGCGTTCTCTTTATTTTACTTTCTACTTTTCTATCATGCCCTGAGGTCTTACTCTCCCAACTAGAATGAGTCTATCATCTTAATTTTATCAAACAAAAGGCTATTTATTCTTTCTTCAGAAACAGAAGTTGCATTCAATTGTGGTTCTAAATAACTTTGGTTTCTTCTTTCTTTGAGTCTGTCATAGTTTCAACTGTTACCTTTGGGCTTTTAAGAAAACTCCAGTTTCTTTGTTAACATTTCCTCAACCCTTCACATCAGATGCCAATTCCTTAAGGGTAAGTAACATGCGTCTAGTTTCCTTTGTAGGTGTTTATAAATACCAAGTAGACTCTTCTGCCCACTTTGGGCACTAGATAAAAGGAAGTGGAGAGCAAGAATTCACAGAAATTCAGAGAAGGCAAAGAAAGCATTCCCAGGCCTGAGGTTTGAATGTTAGGAAAGTAAAGTGCAGAGGTGCTTACTACCTTTCCAGTAACAGAATAACTGCAGAAAGGACACAAGCCTAGCTTTAATTTTTAAGCATAAAATGCTCTGCATTCCTTGTTCTAAATGTAGTGCTAAGGCCCTCGGTTAAAACCACTTTGTATCCAATAATATACACCTTGGCCTGCCCTGAGGTCTTCAGGAAGCATTTCATCTTTGATATAATTGCCAGGGTGAATCCCTAGTTATTGCATACTCTACAGCATATAAAATAATTGTTGCAACTGAACCCATCACATAAATATTAGTGATTGAGGAGATTGGTTGGGATAAATCAATGTGGGTGACATATTTAATAAACTTTATATAAACATTGTTTGCAACAGCTATAAATAAAATTGTCTCTAAGAATTTTACATATTGCACATCCCTCTATTGATGGAGAGGCACCAGCATGATTTCTAGCCGCACTCAGTGACAAGTAATGTCTTTAAAACAACCTGCCTAGGAAGCTCAGAACAGGGTAGTAGTGTCAGAGAACATGAACACAACAGGTTTAACTTGCACCAAGGCTCACTACCCTGGCCAAGCTGTCAACATTGCCAGTGAGAACTCAGTCCAGTCTGACTGTAACTTCAGACCAATATTGTTCCTTTTACTTTTTCTTTTTTTTTCCCTCCAGAGAAAAAGCCACGCCATAAATAAAGCATGATCGAGATGGCATTTTACACTCACACAGATTTTGGCATAAATAAATAAGAGATTTTGCTCAAATTCTGTCATCCTTACATACCATTTTAAAATTATCTTTCACTACCAAGTTCAGCTTGTTCCACTACACAGTAAGAGTTAGATTGGCTCCCTCCAGTGGCCGACTTAGCAAGAATGAAGCCACCTGGGTATCTCATATGGCCATGCAGCCTAGTGGTTCAAAGTAGGATCATTTATTCCTGAGATGGTAACTTAAAATCCTTTCGGCAAATTTGCTTCATTTAGAACAGATATTGGCATTCTCTGAAAAACCTGAGGTAGAGTGGACTTTAATATTACTTTGCCTTACAGTTTTACATCTAAATGTTGTTACATGTTGTCAAGTTGAGTAAGACTCATAGTGCCTCTATAAACAACAGATCCAAACCGTATCCCAACCTGAGCCATCCTCACAATCCGTGTTGCACTCAAGCCCCTTGCTGCAGTCACTGTTATCAATAAACCTTGGTTGAGGGTCTTCCTCTCCTTTGCTGGAACCTCCACTTTTTCAAGTAGAATATCCCTCTGCGTGGATTAGACATGTTCAAAGTATTTGAGATGATGTTTTGTCATCTTTGCAACCGAGAAACATTTTGGCTTCACCATATGTTGTTGTTATGTGCCATAGAGTTGCATGCGACTCATGGAGACCCTATGTACAACAACCCTAAACCCTGCTCTATCCTGTGCCAATCTCACTATTTCTGAAACACCTACCCCCATTACGCCAGTCACTGAATCAATCCAACTCATAGAGGGTCTTCCTCTCCTGCACTGTCCCTCTACCCTTTCAAGCATGATGTCCCTCTCCAAGGACTAGTCTCTCTTTGCAACTTGTCCAAAATATGTCAGGCAAAACTTCAGAATCCTTGCAGCCCAGTTTAACCCTCTCCAGGACAAACCTGTTTGTTCTCTTAGCCATTCATGGTATATTCAGTACTCTTCTCCAACACCACAGGCTCAAAGGCATCAATTTTCCTTCTATCATCCATAATCATTGTCAAAATTTCTGATGTATAGCAAGTGATTGCAAAGACCATGGCCTATATCAGGTGTGCCTTAGTCTCCAGACTGATATCAGTGCTCTTCAGGACATTAGAGTGGTCTCAAACAACAGACTTTCCCAGCATCATGATAGAAGGTAAAAAGTTTGAGATTGTTCATAGTTTTAGTTTGCTTGGCTCCACAATCAACACTCTGGGCACTAGCAGCCAGGAAATTAGAAGATGTATTGTGATGGGAAAGTCTCTTGTTGGAGACCTTATTTTAATATTGTAATATTACCCTAGATGTGCTCACCCAGTTGTTCCAAGAAATCTGAAGGACAACCAATTGACCAACTGACTGGAAGAGATCTATATTTGTTCCCATTCCAAAGAAAGGTGATCTGACAGACTGTGGAAATTATCAAGCAATATCATTAATATCACATGCAAGCAAGATTCTGAAGAAGATTATCCAAAAAAGACTGGAAAAGCACATCAGCAGAGAACTGCCAGAAGTGCAGTCTGGGTTTAGAAGGGGTCATGGTACTAGGAATATTATAGCTAATGTTGGATGGATTTTGGCTGAAAGCATGGAGTACGAGAAGAATATCTATCTGTGTTTCATTGACTATGCAAAGGTGTTTGACTGTGTGGATCACAACAAACTTTGACTAATTCTGAGAAGAATGGGAGTCTCAGAACACTTGATCCTGCTAATGTGAAACCTATACTTGGACCAGGAGGCAGTGGTCAGAACAGAGCAAGGAAACACTGTGTGGTTCAAAATTGGGAAGGGTGTACTCCAGGGATGTGTCCTATCTCCACACCTTTTCAATCTATTTGCAGAAGAGATTTGTCCAGGAGGCTGGGCTCTATAAGGAGAAATGTGGCATCAGTATTGGTGGAAGTTTCATTAACATTCTGTGTTATGCAGATGACACAACCCTGCTTGCTGATACTGCAGAGGACCTGAAGCACTGCTGCAGAAGGTCAGGGATTCTAGCCTTCAATATGGATTGAAGCTTAATATGAAGGAAACAAATGTTCTCACCACTGGGCTGATTGGCAGCATCATGATAGAAGGTAAAAAGTTTGAGATTGTAATTTTAGTTTGCTTGGCTCCACAATCAACACTCTGGGCACTAGCAGCCAGGAAATTAAAAGATGTATTACGATGGGAAAGTCTCCTGTTGGAGACCTTTCTCCAAGATACACTTGTTTCTTATCTTCACAGTTCATTGGATATTCAGTAATCTTTTCCAATATCACAGTTCAAAGACAACAGTCCTTTCATTACACCCTTATTTACTGTCCAGCTCTCAGATGCATATCAAGAGACTGAAAAGGTCGTGGATTGAATCAGGTACACCTTAGTGCTCAGACTGACATGATTACTCCTCGACGATTTAGAAAGGTCCCTGACTACAGACTTTCCCAGTGTCTTCCAACTTTGTATCTCCCAGGTGCTGGTACCAAGTGTGTGCATTTATTGATTATGGATCCAAGTAAGATGAAGTCATTGACCGTTTCAATTTTTTTCTTCATCTATCATTATTTTGCCTTTAGGTCCAGTGGCGAGGATTTTTGTTTTCTTGATGATGAGATGCAATTCATATTGAAGTCTCCTGCAGTGTTTATTTTATTACTGCCATTTTAGAGATGAGGGACTAATCCATTGGATAGGGATGGTAAAGTTGGGAATATTGATAGAGCACATAGATGACTCACATCAGATATACTTAATCACAGTGCTGCATCGAGGATCTCTCTGGACTGAGAAAAGAACTTCTTACTCCCCTTGCCTTACTATTGTTAGATTCCCAAGGATAACAACTTGAGAAATGTTTAAGCACCTCTTTAAGAGAGGGTAAGACATAATACAGTGTGTCTTCAGCTTTAAGCTTAATGAAATGCCACATACACGTTTGGAAATTCAGGTATGATCTATGGGCATTGCATTGTTTGAAATTTACAACTTTCACATTTATTTTATTAGTAATAATTTAGTCACTCAATATATTTCTCTGGCATTAATGGGAGGGAAACCCAAGGAGTCTTCAAACAGTCAAAATAATATCTCCAAATTCCCACTCAGTTTAATTAATGTCTAAAGTTGCTGCTATATATTTCCAATGTGCTGGGTTCAAATTCCATTAAATTAAGTGATAATTAAAACACATTTGAACTATTTTTTTCATGATGTAATTGTTTTTTAATTCTTAATGACTCACATTAACCTCCTTCTACTCATGGAATGAAAGGGGGAGGTGGTTGGACCGGGTAAGACAGGAAAAAGAGCAGCTGAATTAGAGGATAATATGATGCCCTCTTAAAACGCAAACTGAGAATTGGATGTGCAGCTCAGATCATCAAGAGGAGACTTAATTAAGGCTCAACTGCTCAGTTCATAGTTCTTGGGTCTTTGTAAAAGCTAAGAGCAAAGCTAAATCATGTGTAATTTGCCATTATTTTCTCAGATAGCTCTTCTTGAAATGTCATTCTTCACTTGCCTTTTCAATTTTTTTTTCACCGTCTTGAGAGTGTGGTATCAGACCTTGTATATACAGCATGCCACTTGCTTGCTGTCAGAGGGAGAAGTGACAACACTTGTCACTACCAATCTCTTCATGTCTGGTCTCTTCTGAGGCAGAGCGATACATACAGCCTGATTTCCAGGTGTTTGTTGAAACCGCAAGTTATGTAACATGTCTTTACTGTTCTCAGAACAGAAAAAAAGAGTTCTCACACTGAGAGGATATAAATTCAAACTTTTTAAAGAATTTAGATATGAAGAGTTCCAATTTTAACCCATTGCTGAAAGGATAATTTTGGAGACAGAAAAAGAATGGGTATTGCAAAGCTGAGGTAAAATCTGACAGATGCAGTGATAGTCAAATAATATTAATGGGAAGTTTTTCAAAATATATTTAAGTAAAAGCATTGTGATTACATGGTTTGAGATGTCTACTACTGCTAAAAGTAGCATATCTTTTAAAACAGAACAGAGACCGATTCTTCTCCTTTTTTTCTTCACAAAACATTGACTTTTCAAGTGCATTTTGCTGTTTCTATTGTCATACTGCAGTTTTTTATCTTCAGTATCTCAAGTCTTCACTTTCTGTACCCAAGGTTGTGTCATCTCCATAAGAATTTGTTCTGACACATCTTCCTCCAATCCTGACGTCACACATTTTTTTCCATATTGTCAAACTTCCCAAATTATTTGCTCAGCATACAATTTGAGAAAGTATAGAGGAATGGTACAACCCTGAAGCACAGACCTCCTAGTTTTAAAACATACCGTGTTCTCACAGTCTGCTTGGACAAATGCTTCTTGGCCTGTGAATAGATTTCACATGAGCTAAATTAAGTATTCTGCGATCCCAATTCTTTCTAAAGTTATCCACAATTTAAGATCCACACATTCAAATGCTTGTGCATAGTTAATATCACTGAGGTAGACATTCTTCTGGTTCAGGTGAGATCCATTTGACGTCAGCGGTAATATCACTCATCCTATGACCTCCTCTGAATCTAGCTTGAATTTCTGGAAATTCCCTGTTGGTGTACTGTTCAAGCCATTTTTAAATAAACTTCAGCAAGATTTTACTTGACTGTGATAGTAGCAATATGTTTGTTTGTTTGTTTATAGCCATATTTTACTGGAGGAAAGCTCCCAGCAACTTCTAGCGATAAGGTGAGTATAGAAATCTTCTTCAGAATGCTAAATAATGCTACCTTTTTTCTCAACTACAATATATTGTTGTGCACTGACCCACAGCTGGCCCTCTGGTGGGTTTTCAGAGGCACTAATCGCACTGGAGGAGATTTCCCATCCTTCCCCCATAGACTACAATATAGTAGTCTAAACATTTTATGTCATCTCCTGGTGGCATTCTAAATTTGGACATAATAAGAGAGCTGGATGTGGCAGAGAAGGGGTCTTGATAGTTATTACGTAAGCTAACAAGATTTAGAAGCAGGACTGGCCATCTACCTTTGGAATAATTGCCCAGGAAAACCTTATTAGCAAAATAAAATATTGTTATAGTGCTAAGAAGATGAGTTTATCAGATTGTAAGACACTTAAGATATGACAAGAAAAGACTTACTGTTCCTTGATAGAATCTGCCTTAATGACATATTGTTGTTGTTGTTGTTGTTATGTGTTGCTGAGTGGCCTGTGAGTCATAGCGACCCTATGTACAACAGCCCTAAACCCTGCTCTATCCTGTGCCAATCTCATTGTCTCTGACACACATACATACCCCCATTATCCCAGTCACTGAATCAATCCATCTCATCAAGGGTCTGCCTCTCCAGCTCTGTCCCTCCACCCTCCCAAGCATGATGTCCCTCTCCAAGGAATGGTCCCTCCTTGCAACATGCCCAAAGTATGTCAAATGAAGCATCAGAATCCTTGCCTCCAAGGAACAGCGTGGTGGTCTCACCCTCTCTAGGGCAAACCTATTTGTTCTCCTAGCAGTCCATAGTACATAGTAAAACATTTTCCAAAGAAAACTATTTGTTGATGTGGCAACTTTGAAAGACACTCACCCACTGCTATCAAATTATTCTATTTCCTAACAACTCTAGGACTTTCTGTTGTGATAAACCTTAAAGGGAGGAGATTGCTCATCTTTCTTCTTTGGACAAATTGGGAGATTCAAAGTACTGACCTTTTGGTTAGCAGCTCAATACATCACACACTATTCAACCAAGGCTCTTTTAAAAGATATAGGTGACAGTAATATTGTCATCACTTGGTTAGTAAAAAAAGAATGTATATGAATTTCTCAGAATAGGTTTTGCTTAGGAAAAACTTGATTACTGAAAAAAATATTAAGATTTCTTTCACTCAGGTTAGCCATAACCAATTATGTGATACATTTTATAACAAAGGTTAATTACAAAACAGTGCATCCATAAAATAACTGATACAAAATTCTAACTTGTCTACAGTTAGAGTGAAAACAAGCAATTTTTCAATTTTAATTATACTTCCAATAAATCCACTGCTATTTCTTTTAAGAGCATATAACTCCACTCTGTTGAATTCACTTCTCTCCTCCATACACCCAGTCTCAATCTAAAAACTGGATGGTGATGGTAACGTTAACATAGCCTGCTCTACAAGAGGGCATCTGTTCAGACAACTTCATTCATTTTGTCTGTATTAACATTATTTAAGATTAGCTTTTGCTCCATGCTTTAAAGATCATTATTTCTGTTTAAAATGATAATAGGCTCAGTAAATTTTAGACTTAATTTTTGTAAGCATGCCATTGTTCTTTCATTATCTCCCCTCTAGGGCTTGGCAGAAATATTAAATTCCTCTAAAGACCAAACTATGATAACTTGAGGAATAAAAATGTTTTACCTTTCCCACTTAATCTCTTCTAATGATTTTCTGGAATGCTATAATTATTGTCTTCTAAGTAGTAATGGAAAGGATTTGCTAAAAATATCTTAAATGTTTTCTCTTTAGTTTACTCATTGTTCTCGGATTTTTTTATTTTCCATGTTTTTAAAGCCTATTAGAACTACATAATAAAATAATATACAGTAATTATTCATCATATTGTCTGTAAATTATATAAGCAAAATTTCCCACTTGAGTTACAAATTGTGTTAGTTAATGAAAGAATCTAACTCCTCACTCCCAACATTACAGAAATGGCTTCCTCACTCACATTTCCAACCAAAGTCAGAAGAATCAAGTCATCCATGAGTTCTGAGTATATTTCTATCACTGGAGAATCCTGTTTCCTTTTCATTTCTGAACTCTGCTTGAATGATGAGCAAAGAATGTGTTGGGTTCATATGGCAAATGATGTTCATTTTAAGATCGGATTTCTTCTGAAATTATGTCTTAGTGAGTCATGGACTAAGTATCTTTTGTTACACCAAAATTTTCCTTGTAGTTATGAAAATACTTTAATGTCAAGTCTAGAATACTTCATCCCTCATTAAAATAGTTATTCCTAAAACATAAAATCTAAGAAAGATGCACATTGGGCTGCAGGAGCAAGGTCAGTTCATTCATCAAGAGCCAGGTATAAAAGTCCACATTTTACTTTGCCAATAGCTTGTCTGCTTGATCTATTGCCAACAACTCAATCCTCTAAACAGATGACATATTAAATAAAAGAATCTTTTCAAATCCGTGAAGTACTTCAGTTCTCATCTTTGCAATGTATCATTTGCTACAAGGATCTATTCTATCATTTCAGAGTTAGCAAATGGATTATTGTCCTAAATCAATATTCTGGAGGTGCTGAGGCCACAAAGACATCCCTGTCCTAATATCCCATCAGCCACAATGGTGGATTTTGGAATTAATTCCCATCAGCCACAATGGTAAATTTGGGAACTCATTTACTCCGCATTTTGGGGTTTCCGGAAGTACTATTACACAGAAAACAGAATTCAACATTCCCCAATGAGATTTTAACTTCACCTTGTTTGTCGTCATTTATTTTGTTATAGATAACATTAGATGGATCTTAGCTTAAAGCTGAGAGTATCAGATGAATATCTATCTCTGTTTTATTGACTATGCAAAGGCATTTGACTGGGTGAATCATGACAAATTGTGGTTAACTTTGAGAAGAATGGGAATCACAGAACATTTGACTGTGCTCATAGAAAACCTATGCTTGGACCAGCAGACAGTCATCAGAACAGAGCAAAGAAACACTGCATGGTTCAAAATCAGGAAAGGTGTATTCCAGGGATGTGTCTGTCTCCATACCTTTTCAACCTATATAAGGGAGGCTGGACTTTATGAGGAGGAATGTGGCATCAGGACTGGAAGAAGAATCATCTACAACTTATGTAATACAGATGACACAACCTTGCTTTCCGAAACTGAGGAGGACTAGAGGCATTTGCTGCATAAGGTCAAGGACTGCAGCCTTCAGTATGTATTGAAGCTCAACATCAAGAAAACAAAATGTCTCACCACTAGGCCTGTTGATAGCATCCAGACAGACAGAGGAGATATTGAGATTGTTCATAGCTTTGATTTCTTTCTTTCACAATAAACACTCTTGGTGCCAGCAGCCAGGAAATAAAAATACAAAATCCATTGGAAAAATCTATTGTCAGGGACTTTTCCAGAGTACTAAAGAGCAATGATGTCAGTCTAGAGACTAAGGTATATCTGATCCAAGCTATGGTCTTTGCAATTACTTGCTATTAATCAGAAAGGTGGACAATAATTAAGGATGATAGAAGAATCAGTGCCTTTGAGTTGTGCTTCTGGAAAGAGTATTGAACAGAACTTGAGCCATTAATAGAACAAACAGGTCTGTCCTGGAAAGGGTGAAACCAGGCTGCTCCTGGAGACAAGGATTTTGAAGCTTCATCTGACATATTTTTGGCATGTTGCCAGGAGGGACTACTCCTTGGAGAAGGGCATCATGGTTGGAAGGGTGGAAGGTTAGCAGAAGAGAGAAAGAACCCAGATGAGATGATTTGACTCAGTGACTGGGGTAATGGATATAGGCATGTCTGAAACAATTAAATTGGCTCAAGATAAAGCAGAGTTCAGAGTTGTTGTACATAAGGTCACTATGGGTCACAAGCGACTCAAGGGAATATAATAAGAAGGTTATAATTAAATGAAAGGGAAATAATTTGATTTTTAAAATGATAGCTAAGAAATTCAATTCTATAATTGGAATTTTTGGAGTTATTGGACACTTTTCTCCAGAATTCATTCCCTTTGGTTTATGACTCAGTGGAAATCTTTGAGATTATAATAATAGATACGTCTTGGTAATTAATATATGCTGCATCAACAGTTTGTTTTCATGCCTACATTTTCTAGTGTGACTTATTTCTGGAAACAAATCAGTCTTTACGAAAGATAATGAACTTATTTTCCTCTCCTCTGGGAGACGGATTGGACTCTGAAAACCCACTGGAGGGTCAGGTATCGGTAGGTTCTGACTTGACTGCAAACAAGAACTGCATAAGAATGAAAGGATCATTAAAAAATGTGTTGTAGATAGTAGTAACATATTAATGGTTAGGAGAATTGGAAACATTTTCTCTTTGTCCTAATCACAGGAAAAGCAGACCCAAGTAACAGTGCAAAGGATGCCTGATTTCCAGGATAGCAAATGGTGATACATAATCCTTCCATTGTCTTGGCTTATGACCTATCCCTTTCTGATGTACAGATCTTTGTCTAACCAGTGATGAACCTCTTCTACACAGGATAACAACAAATGGAAGAGAAAAAAAATTAGTTTGCATGTAGTGAGAGGAATTGAGTTTGAAAATATGATGTCTGAGTGAGAGATCGTGAAGGCTTAAGTGATTCTGAAAGGTCTCAATGGGCTTCAAATGTTTTACATTCAGTGTAATGTCCTTCACCAGTATTACTAGGGCAATGGTGTCTCATACTACAAAGAGTAATAATGTCTCTTGCTTTTTTTGAAGGAGAATTGACTAGGTGACCTATTATGATCCTTCCAGTATGATAAATATCAAGTTTACACGCTCCATAACTATTTGCCACTCTAAGTTTTATTTCTTGAAACAGCAGAATTACAGGGTAGATTTGCTGTTCTCAAGGAGTTGGCAATCTAGTGAAAGAATAAATGTTTAGGAAATATATTTCCCTAAAGCAATATATCATTGTAAAAAAAATTTAAAAAGCAATATGTTATTGTTATTAGTATCATTGAGTTGGAACTGACACATAGCTAACCCTCAAGTGAGTTTTCAGAGGCAGTAAATCCACAGAAAGAGATTGCCCATCTTTCTCCCACAGAGCAGCTGGTAGATTTGAACCATTTTCCTTTGTGTTGGCAGCAGAGATCCTTATAACTAAGCCCCCAGAGTACCCTCTAGAGCAATACAGTCTCTATGTGAAGAGGAGATAGAAGTATTTGTCAGTTAATTCATTGTCACTCTCTCAATTAACCACAGTGTATTATAGGAAAACTACAAATAGAATTAAATAAATGAATGATTAATTATTTCACACAAAACATTTCATCCAAGAAGAGAAATTTCAAAACTGACTAGGTTTACACTCAAAAATTCATTTTTATTCATTTAATGAAAGTAGCCTTACCCTTAAAAGTTCACATTTCATTTATGTAATGCTCTTAAAAAGAGTAGAGATCAAGGACAGGCTAGTGGTTGTCAGAGTTAGGGAAGGGAAAGCCAGGTGGCTGGCTGTGGAATCGAAATGTAGGTTGATGGATCTCTGCGTGGAGCTGCTTTGTATTTGGTGGTGGTCATACTGATCTACACCTGTGGCAAAACGGCAAAGAAGAAAATACACACACATAAAATGACATATACACACAAGTAAAAATGTCTATGAAGGAATAAGATGGAGTAGATCATTGTCAACAGCCTGCATAGATATTTTAGAATGGTTATGCAAAAATACCTCACTTCCAAAATGGCTTGCCTCTGGAAACTCTACGTACAGTGCTCAGACGACGACACAGAGAAAGCTGCATTGGCCTACAGGACAGAAAGTTATGCTACCAAGCCCAAGGAGAGTCATTTTAATCTGCGACTCTCAGGCCTGGTTCAAATTGTTTTTCTGTACAAACATTCTTTGGTATATTCAGTGGTATAGCACTGGTCTGTACATTGCTGTACAGAGGTAACTCATGGTTGCTGTGATGCTGAACATTGTGACACTGATGTGCCAAATGTGATAATGGTTACCCATGATGGACGGTGTTTGGTGAAGCTTCCCGATTAAAACAAGCCTGGAAACAGGAGTGGCATCCACTTCTGAAATGGCTTGCCTCCATAAACTCTATGAACAGTGCTCAGGCCTTCCCTTCATAGGGTCGCTATGAGTCATCTACGACTCGACAACACCTAACAACAACATGCAAAACTACATCACTGGATAAAATTGGGTGAAGAATATGAAGGATATAATAATATTTCTTAAAACTGCATGTGAATTTAAAATTATCTTCCAAAGGAGCAAATTTTAAAAATCTGAGTAAATTTATTGGCAAAGGATACTTAGAAAAGAGTGGCAGGTTGACCTTGAAAAGTGGATAGGATTTGGATGGGAAGAGAGAAGAGTGGGTGAATGAATGTGATGTCTGGGCTGAAAAGTAAAAAGGTGGGGTGTATTTTAATAGCAGAGTCTTGCTGCATGGTTTTATGATTTTGTTATATAGTTTGGTAGTTTTTAACATGAGTTGTTAATTTAGCACCACAGATTTCAGAAGAGAAAGAAAAGACTTTGGAATCAGATTTTCTTTATTTTATAGGCCAGTTCCTACTCTACTACTCTCATCTATACGATGGCAGAAAATTCTCTAATCTCTTAATGCAGATGTCTTCATCTGTATCATTGAGGGCATGATGACATCTTTTAGGTTATAAAATGATAAAATGAGATAATTTGTGCTGAGGACCTAGCTAAGATTTTGACAAACTAAAGCGGAATATATTCAGTGATATATCCCAAACTTCAATAGGGAGACTAATGTTTGGTTCTGGCCATTAGCTTCAATTGCAGAGCCACAGTTCGTCTGTCAATAAAGGTTTGTGCATTTATTTAATCTTGAACTGGAGTGAAGATCAAGACAAAGAAGTAGACTTGGTGATCTTTTCCTGAAAACCACCCAATAAAAGTCCTATGTATTATAAAAGCCTATTATGCAGATGGTACAGGACTAACAATGTATTGTCCAGCTGTGCATAAAAGGCACCAATTCAAGGCAATTTACAAGAAGAAGAATTTTTTGGCAAATAATAATTCTTTTTTCCTGTCCCTGGACACAGTTTCACAGGTTAAGTCATGGGTTCCTGGGCCCCTTTAAAGATGGGTGATTGCGCATTGATAACATTCACCACCGTAGAGTAAGGAAAGCTTCACTATCCTGAACCACAGAATAAACCCAGTTTGAAGCAGGACTGTGAGCAGGAAATGGGAAATGTTCTCAATTTCTAGACTAAAAAAAACACGTCTGGCCTTGGGAGAGGAGAAAGACTGGTTTCCAGGTCAGCCTCATCACAACCAGTAACCATGATCACCATTGTCTCCTGACTTTGCTGTCTCTGCTTGCAATGTATGAGGCAGGGGAAACAAAGGCAGCACAGAGAAAGCATGAGGCTGAACCCTGCTGTGTTCCTCAGGGCCTCTGTCTGGGTGGCCAACACATAATCTGTTGGGAAAACCAGCTGGTCTCATGAGTAGGCGCAGGAACGGCAGCAGCCATAAGCACAACTCACACAACTTTTAAAATAAAGTGTTTGCTCACAATAATTTTCCTAAATCTACCCTGAAAATTAGTACCAATTTGGAGACAGATGAAAGATCTGAAATAATGACTTTCTAAGGAACGTTTCTCCCTCATTTCCTCTAATTTTAAAATTCAAAATGATTACTGTTTTAAAATCTTGGTTGTGTTTGGGATGTGTGTGTGTGTGTGTGTGTGTGTGTGTGTGTGTGTGTTGTCTACAGTGACTATTAGCACATTCCCTGCTATTTTCTTCCGAAGAAGTAAAACAGATTGGAGAAACTAAACCCTAGGCTGACAATATATAGTTTTGTAAATACAACGTGTAACGACAGGAGCATTTACCAACAGGCATTAGCTGTAACAATATGAATTCCACAGCTGAGCAGCATAAAACATATTTAGAGCTATTGCAGTGCAGCATGCTACTGATGTAGCAGGAGCATGTTTATTGAGATGTACAGAGAAACCTAAGGAGCTGATCGCATGGAAGAAAGGACTCTAAATTGACTTCTCCAAATTTCTACTGCTTTCAGGTAATAAAAATCCGAGCACTCTGGACTCTGAACGCGAGCTCTGTCAAAATGGATGGTTTGTATGAGATCCAGTCAGAAATGTCAGGCTGGGAAAATAAGTCAACATTTTTCTTTACGCTTGTGTTTCTTTCTCTTTTTCCTTCGTCTCCCCCGCCCCCCAATATAGTTCTGTTTGTTTTCTGGTTTGGCTGCTATTGATATATCAGGCATCCAATCAAGAAAAACAATGTCCAAGTCACTCAAATGGCCTCTAGGCATCCCATATATCTACATTGGGGTTAAACATCTGTGTGAAGATGTGACAGCACACCTTATAAAAGGTATTATTGAGTAATATAGACTTTCTGTAATAACCAAACAGTAAAGAATATAGCTTTTTAAAGGTCTCCCCATGGCTGATCTCATGACTCAAAGATAGACACTGTGCTGCAAGCTAAGTAATAAAATCCAGTGGATACTCTGGGCTAGCTTGTGACAAATCATATCAAAGTATTATTAAAGAAAGAACTTGAGACCCAAGACTATTATTGATTCTTGACAGAATTTCTTATAAATAAAGTGTTGCAATCAGGTCCTGGACTTGCCAAGGTCCTGGTAGAATTCTTCCTATTATAGGAGCGGCTGCAAAATAGTAACGCTCCATTAGTGAGAGCCAAAAGCTTCTGCGTGCAGCACCACAAGGATGGGTCACGGTCAGAAGAGAGCCAATGAGGACACAATTTCCTAAGGCCTTTCAAAGAGCTCTTGGCTGATCCCTTTTGGAAATAGGTAGAGCTGCCTCCCGGCTGAAAGGCAAAACTGTTGGTGCCCTGACTGTGTTGGCAGAAGGCATCTGTGACCCTCCCGAGCACTAAGGACACACCTCCATTAGTGTCCATATTCTTACAGGGAAGAGGCTGATACAGTCAACTGAAATGACAGGGTGATAAATATAAAACCACTATCATCAATAAGACTGGAATGTAAAAGCACTTAGTTTCAGCCTAAGTAACTCGTAGAAAGTTTGGTTTCAAGAACCAATGCGTCATCCATCACGACTCTACCTTCTGTTGACAAAGTAATTGTAAGATATCTAGAATGCAGGTTCAATACGAGCTGACATTTCTGAAGGGAGGAATTGTGTGCCGTACTTACTCATTAAATGTATTTTTCCTTCACTAAAGATGTTTCCTTTTTTAGTTTATGTATGAATAACTTCAAGTAAAGTTCCCTTGACACTCTGACTTTGCTCTGAATAGCACCTATGTTCATTAACATAAAACCTGAAAGAAAATAATTTTAATGTAGCTTTTTTAACACTTCAAAAGCCTCTAACAAATTGATCGAGCACAATTATGCATTCTAAAGGGAATTATAAAGAGATCACAGAAGGTTGAAAAGTTCTGGTTTAAAAAAGAAAATAAAAATCTTTGGGGTGAAAATGAAAAGAAAACTAGGCAGTTGGAGTTCAACTTGGATACACATTGAGTAAAAGTAAACTTAAAATGTTTAAGAATGTTGTCTTTCCCTCTGCCCCTCTCCAAATGTTCAGAAGAGAAGAATACACAAAAACTTACAACAGAAAGGGGCTAAGATAATTTCAAAGAATGTGGTATATTTTATACAGCTACATGAACAGTGAAGTCAGGTTTTGATTCCCATTAGGCCACTCACTACCTGCCTGTTAACAAGCAATTTATGTTGTTTTGTTATTTTTCTTTTCTAAGGCTCATGTTCCTCACTTGTAGCTGATGTGATTCTGAAATGATGGAACATTTTCAAAGCATTTCAAACCCTGCCTAACCATATGCTAACCAAATTAACCTAACACTGACATTTAGTCAGAGCTGATTTCTAACTGCCCCTCCATTAGGTTTCTGAGGCTGTAAATCACCTAGGAAGAGGTTGTGTCTACCTTCCTCTCAAAGAACTGCTGGTGGAGTAGTTGTTGTTGTCATGTGCCGTCAAGTCACTTGCAACACATAGCAACCCTATATACAGCAGCCCTAAACCCTGCTCTATCCTGTGCCAATCTCACTGCCTCTGACACATCCATCCTGATTACCCCAGTCACTGAATTAATCCACCTCATGGAGAGAGGGTCTTCTCCTTCTGCACCGTCCCTCTACCCTCCCAAGCATGATGTCCCCGCTCCCTCCTTACAACATGTCCAAAGTATGTTAGACAAGCCTCAGAATTCTTGCCTCCAAGGAGCCACCCGATTTAACCCTTTTCAGGATGAATCTGTTTTCTTGGCAGTTCATGGTACATTCAATACTCTTCTCCAACACCACAACTCAAGGGCGTCAATTCTCCTATCCTCCCTAGTCATTGTCCAACTCTCTGATGCATAACAGGTGATTGCAAAGACCATGGCCTGTATCAGTAGAACCACCAAAGTGAGAGATCTTTGGGTCCACACCATGACTCCCAACATGTTATGTGAACAAAGCTCCCTGGCACACATTAAACATTTAACCGTTGTTAGACTTTCAATTTCCAAATATATCATGATATGATAAGCAGCCTCTTCATTATTGAAATCTTGGGAAAAAACTGTCTTCATTAAAATACCAGCTAAGGCATCCACTTCCTAAACAACTTGTCCCCAGAAACTCTATTTACTTTGATAAATGCCGATAGAAGTAGAGGCGCTTCAGGCCTTTGTTCATAGGGTCGTTATGCAACCATGACAGCAGCACAAGAAATCAAAAGGCATGTTGCACGAAGATAATCTGCTGTCAAGGACCTCCTCAATGTGCTAAAGAGCGAAAATGTCAGGTTAAAGACGAGGAGGGGTGATCCAAGCTAGATATTTTCAATTGCTTTTTATGCACCTGAGAGGTGGACTATAAATAAAGAACAAATGAAGAAGTGTTGATGCTTTTGAACTGTGGTGTTGGCTAACATTATTGAACTCACCAAACGACAAACTTGAAAGAAGTACAACGGATGTACTCCTTAGAGGTAATGATGGATGGTGAAACTTCATCTCACAAACCTTATGTTTTGTCACAGGGATTAGTCCTTGGAAGAAGGTATAATGCTCAGAAAGGTGGAGGGTCATGGAAAGAGAGGGAAACTCTCAATGAGATGAACTGTCGAAATGACCACTGTTGTTAATAACGTTACTATGAGTCATAGTCTACTTGAGGGCATCTAACAACAGTATCCAGCACTGTACTTTGCTGATAGTAAATGCTTAACAAATGTTTGTTTAAAGTGCATTGCTTTGTTGTCTTAAACATCTAGACAAAGGTCAAACTCCTGGAATTTAGATTAAAATCCTTAAGCCACTAACCACGCCCCAAGCCATTTTACATTTGGCAATTCTATCATTCTCACCACCATATAGGGTCATTAATTCAAGTCAATCTAGTTATTCAAGTCCCTTTAAAAGGCATAATTGAGTTAAGTTCCCAAATGTTATAAGGGATCTGCAGGGGAAATGTATGACTATATAACAACCTTTGAGGAACTTGCTATCTCACAAAGAAAACGTACATGAAGGGATACTGGAAACACACCACCACCATATGTATGTAATAAATCTTAGACTGCCAGCAATAAACCTCAGTGGATATGTTCTCTGCTGCCCCAAGCCATTGTATAGAAGTTACAGACCAGAAAGTGTATCAGTAAAACTATATTGGACCTGCTGCTCTGCATAAGGCAACATTTATATTTAACTGGAAAGTCAAAGTTATTGGGAGAAATCTACTCCCTTTATTGCAAATAACAGAGCTCTAAATGGCAAATGTATGAATGCTGGAGACATTCTGCAATGGTCAACTTCTCAGTACTATTTTTTACCTTGGATAAACCACTTCATCTTTCTCTGCCTCATTTCCCTCATTTGGTAGAAAAAGAGTAATAATAGGTTATTCCTTAAATATCTGATGGAAGTAGGGGTAGATTATACTAGTATATGTAAGTCAAGTACACAGAAGAGTATTTAGCCAAGGGGGGGATGTCAGTATTTAATAAGCTGTGTTTGTTATTAATGATGGCTTATAAAGCAGCATATTCTGGTAAGGACACCACTCACTAAAGCTCTTGATTCCCATGCAAAAGCTCTTCTCCTATGCTTCACTTTTGGTTGAGATTTCCCTTTATTCCAAATTGTTTTGGCCTTACAGATTAAGAGTGAAAAGAAACAAAAGATATCAAGTGATAAGTGACTCAGAAAGTCATCTCAAGTGACCTTTAATTAGGAATTTGGTAGGAAGTGTGAACTGGATATGGTGGGTGATGTCACACAAGATCTTAGTCAATTACCTTGGAAGATAGGGCAGAGAGGAAACTATAGGCCTTCAGTACGCATTGATATTACAATAATAACCCCTTCCTGGGTTCTTTATGACTACCAACAACCAAATAAAAACCATTCCTGTGGAGATGATTCTGAATCACAACTGTCTATGACCAAGAGGCGTTTCCCAGGTTGTGGTCTCCATGTAAGCATAGTTCCACATATTTCTTACACAGACTGGCCCATGGGATCAAATTTCAGCTCTTTCTAATTACAACCCAAGGCTTAACCTGTGTGTCACCAAAGCTTTTTACAGCAGGCTTATCTTTCCAATTAAAAATTGAGAAAACTGAGGTTTTGCAATATTAAGTGACTTATTCAGGTTTACGATAAATGTGGTGTTTGGATTGGAACCCAGATCTGCCTAACTCCAAACATTCTCTTTCAATGACCCTCCTTTATTTGTTAAATGCTTCCCAAAATAAGAGGAAAAAATCTGGCAAAAAAGAAAATTATAAAATTCAAAGTCCATTTTTCATCTTGTACATAGATTGGAACCATTGTAAATTTCCCCTGAAATCTATAGCGCTACAGGATAGAGCCAAATCTTGCCTATGCATCACGTGTGTGTGTGTAGGAGAAAGAACCATTGATTCTTCACCTTGAAACTTTCTTTACACCAATGCAAAATTTAAAAGACAAAAATAAAATATTCTTTTGCTGTTTCGATGCTCTATTGCCTGCCTTCTGTAGCAGCACTTGGGTCCCCAGAGCACCTGAACCCATTTATTTTCCATCTGTTTCTTGCCTTCCTAAAACAGTTTTATTGCACCCCAGAAGGTTTTGATTCTCTCAATTAGAGAGGGGAGAAGCACTCACAGACATGCAGGATGCACCAGAGACTGTACAGGTAGGCAAGGAGGATAAACATGTTCAAGAGCCTAAGGACACAGAGATCTAATTCTGCATCACTTAGACATGTATTGGCCTGACCTATTCCGGCCATGGGATTCCAATTCAAGGAGACCTGTGCCAGAGTTATTTCAGTGGGGAGGAATCTGGATTGTCCATATGGGGTGAAGCTTAGGGTGCTCCAAATAGAGGTAGAAAAGGCATACAAATTGGTGGGTGGGTAGATTTTCATGCGCCCTGTTAAAATGTAAAGAAGAATTTGGAATACTACAGGGTTGTGGAGCACTCAGAAACCTTGGCAAATCAATTTTCTCCCTGAGGATGGCCTCAGGCTTGTCCCTCTGAAGCAAGAACATCTAAAGCCCATCATTTTGTACCGTTGAGGAAGTTGCTCCTGGGAAAAGATTCCCCTGTGAAATCTTGCAAAGCACTTCCCTAAAGCCATCCAGTTTTATTGGCTCCTGTTTGGATCCAATTAATACTGGCTTGGGAAACTGGAAGGGGATAAGGGGAGAGAGCCAGCAGGGGCTGGAAGATGCCTCCCAGGGTAAAGGGCACTCTTATAGATTTTCATGTATCTGGAAACAGCCTTCCCTCACGGACTTCTCTGACTCCACATTGTTATGAGAGCCAATTATTCCCCCTATTAAGGTTTTAATGTGGCACCAATAAGTCAAAACCAGTTTCATAACTAAGAGTTATAGTTGGTGTAAAATGTTTGAATTTGGACTAATAACATATACTAAGTTATAGACAGATGAGATGTAAAATGACTAAGGTAAGAAATTGGGTTTATAATGGACATATTAATGGGCCACTAAAAGCTCTGACAGGCACAGTCAAGACACCAAATATATAACAAATCCTTCCATCTTTAATTTCTCTTGTTGTTTTCTAATAGCTAACATACAGATAAATGCCTATGGTGTGTCATTCATTCAAGTTGTATTCTTAAATAAAAGATGAGAAAAGGCATTCTTTTCCTTTGGAAGACAGGCCATCTTGTTTGATTTCGATGTCAAAATGCTGTGTTACTTCTCCCACTTATTTCCAGAGCCATGAGATGCCTTCTAATTACGGTAGAAGTTTTTCATGGCCAGAATGACCACATATCAAATTCTCAAGCATATGTATGTGCAAACGTTAGGAGCAGGGTTGGATTAATGGTAAGGAGTTGTGCTGCCAACACGAAAGCATATGGTTTGAATTCACCAGCAGCCCCAGGAGAGTGGATGCACAATCTCCTCTCGAGTGATTTACTGCCAGTCTGGTGGCCTGGTAGTAAAGATCTGCACAGCCCAGTCAAAGGTAATCAGTTAGAATCGATCAGCTGCTTCACAGGAGAGAGATGGATAATCTCCTCCCATCAAGTGTGTTGTTGACGATGTTTAAAATCATGTTGAATTCTACCCATAGCAGATCCTCCACAAAGTTTTAAGAGGTAGTTAGTTTCAAGATGATCCTCCACCAAGTTTTCAGAGGCAATTAGTTTCACAGAAAGAGATTGCTCATCCTTCT
>NW_006399974.1:2097143-2102972 GCF_000299155.1 Elephantulus edwardii | reverse complement strand
ACACACACACACACACACACACACACACGAGTGTAATCTGTGTAAGGCTGTATAGGTAGAGACTGGAAAGGGAAATAGAGGCCACAGCAAGGATTCAGGGTTTTACACTAAGAACGTTGAAAGTCTCCGAAGACATTTTGGTGAGGGGCCGCTTGGTCACATACGAGTATTTTTAAAAATATATTTTAAATTAGATTGAAGCTAGCAAAAAGAATAGCTTAAAGTCTAATAAGAAAGCAATTTTAGCTACATATCATAGAATAAAGGCTTGAGTCGGGATCTCCATGCTGACAATGAGAGTAAAGAGCAATGGAACGGTTCAGAAAGTAGAATCAATAAAACTTGTGATGGATAGGATAAAGGAATGGGAAGAAAGTTAGATGTCAAGAATGACTCTTAAGTATCTGGCACAATAAAATAGATGTGTAGAAATGCAGCTAAACCTCCTGAGCTTCCAGTAGAGGCATAAATCCATAAGGAAATCCCATTAAAAGCACATCAATCCTTTAACTATTGCAGTAGGTTAGTTTTCTGGAAGTTACATTGATGTAGAGCTTAGATTAGTAAGAGATAACAGTGCTTTGGAGTCCAAATAGATATCACAAAATCCAAAAGACAAAATCATGAACTTAAATGAAGAAAAGTAGCTTAAACTCTAACTCAGAGCCACTCTTTTCCTTAATAATACTTTTATTGGACTTTTCAATGTAAGCCATTTATTGGCCATAGGAATAATGAAACAAAGCAATACACTGAGATCAGTGAGTATCTACTCAAAGCAGTTAGAAAAATCATAAACATATGGAATAAAATAAGACTATGGTTTTCTACGTAAAAAATGTAAGGGAAATGTATTTCCCATTAGTAATTTTTTTATTTCTCACTTTACTTTTTGTGCATTATACTTCTCTTCCCTATTCTCCTTATCTCTCTTTTGCAATCTTTTTTTGACAATTACCAAATATGACTTTGATCATTATAATTAGATCCCTGACAAAAACAAAATGAAAGTTGAGCTATTTAACAGTAATTAATTTTTTAAAAAGACAGTAAAAACTTCCCTGAATTTGCTATTGAAAATCACTAGACCATAATATCTTTGAAAATGTTGTTAGGTGTCCATCATCAAGTCATGTGCTCCAACTCCTGGCAACCCTATGAAAACAGAACACAATATTGTCCACTGCTTCAGTACCTCACTTGCTTCTACACTATCCTCACAGTCATTGCTAAGCCTGAGTCCAGTGTTGTAGTGAATGTGATTCTCCATATCATTGTTGTTGTTATGTGCTGTCAAGTCACCTGCCATCCACAGTTACCCTCTGTACAATAGCTCTGAAACCTGCCCTGTCCTGAGCCAGTCTTACTGACTCCCACACACTTACGCCCATTTCCCTAGTCACTGTATCAATCCATCTCATTCAGCGCCCTTCTTTCCTCCACTGTCTCTACACCCTTCCAAGAATAATGTATTTCTCCAAAGATAGGTCCCTCCTGGCTACATATTCCAAGTGTGTAAGACAGAGCTTCAGAATCCTAGCCTCCAAAGAGAAACTTGGTTTCACTTTCTCTAAGACAGATCTATTTGTTTTCTTGGTGGTCCATCGTAGGTTCAAGACTCTTCTCTAAACACCACAACTCAAGGTATCAATTCTTCTGTTATCCTTAGTCATTATCCAGCTTTCTGATCCATATCAAGTAATTGTGAAGACCATGGTCTGGGTCAGGTGCACCCTAGTCTCTAGACTGACATTTTTACTTCTCCGTACTCTGAAAAGAACTCCGGCAGTAGATTTACCTAATGTATTTCATCTTTTGATTTCCTGACTGTAAGTGACAAAAGTGTTTATCCTTTTCCAGTGACTAGTTTATCTGGAAAACATTCCAAAGTACATGAGATGAAACCTTGCCATTTATGCTTCTAAGGAAGATTCTGGCTATACTTATTACAATACAGGTATTTCTTCTGTCCACAATGAATTTAGCAATCTTTGCCAACATTGTCATTGTAAGACATCAATTTGTCTTCAGTCTCCTTATTTTTTATTCAACTTTCTGATGCATTTGAAATGATAGAGTGTATCAGATGTACCTTCATGCTCCAAGCTACAAATTTGCTTTTTAAAAATTTGTAGATACTCTCAATAAAATACATCATTTTATTTCTTGCCTGCTGCTCCCTGGGCATTGATTATGGATCTAAGTAAAAGAAAATCTTTAACACTTCAATCATCTCTCCATTTATAATATGTTTATTCTTAGTGTAGTTGCAAAATTTTTTTGTTTTCTTCTGTTGAAATGTAATGCATACTGAAAACTTTAATCTTTGATCTTTATCAGTCAGTGTGCCAAGTTCTCTCAACTTTCAGCAAGTAAGGTTGTGCCATCTGCCTAACACAGGGTGTGGTTAAGTCTTCTTCCAGACCTGATGCCTCATTCTTCTTCATATAGTCTGGATTATAGGATTACATGGTCAGTGTACACACTAAATAAGCATGAAGAAAGGATACAACTCTAAAACATTCCTTTCCTAATTTTATACCATGTAATTCAATTATTCAGGAAACATTAAAAGAAGACAGAAAGAATATGCAGTATCATTATACCAAAATGAAGTGGCTGACAAAGAAGAATTTCAAGAAACACATATGATCAGGAGGCAATGGTGATGTAGGAGAAAGTTCAGGTTGCTCTGAAGGACTGGGTATAAAAATAAACCCCCAGAAATTGGTG
The DNA here is from genome assembly GCF_000299155.1 of Elephantulus edwardii. Lineage (NCBI taxonomy): Eukaryota > Metazoa > Chordata > Mammalia > Macroscelidea > Macroscelididae > Elephantulus > Elephantulus edwardii. The sequence continues at coordinate 2,100,239 of NW_006399974.1, read as the reverse complement.
GGTTACCAATTGATGAATTTCAACAAACATATGCTGCCCTCGATGTGCTTACCAAGTTGTACCAAGAAATCTGGTGGACAATTACTTGAACAACTGACTGGAGGAGATCCATATTTATTCTCATTCCAGAAAAGGTGACTTGACAGTGTGGAAATTATCAAACAGTATCACTAATATCACACACTAGCAAAATCCTGCTGAAGATTATCCAGAAATGATTGGAGTAGTACGTTGACAGGGGATTACCAGAAATACAAGCTGGATTTAGAAGAGGTCATGGCACTAGAGACATTATTGCCAATGTTAGATGGATCTTGACAGAAAGCTAAAAGTACCAGAGGAGTGTAAATCAAACAGTACCAGAGGAATATCTATCTGTGTTCCATTGATTAAAGAAAGGCATTTGACTGGGTGAATCACAACAAAATTGTGGCTAACCTTGAGGAAAATGGAAATCCTGGAACACTTGATTATGCTTATGTGAAACCTATACTTGGACCAGGGAGCAGTCCTCAGAGTAGGGAAACACTGCATAGTTTAAAATCAGGAAAGGAATATGTCAGGGATGCATCCTGTCTCCGTACAGTTTCAATCCATATGCAGAATAGACCATTTGGGAAGCAGGGTTTTATGAGGAGGAACGTGGCATCAAGATTGGAGGAAGACTCATCAACAACCTACTTTACGCAGATGACACAACCTTGCTTGCTGAAACTGAAGAAGACCTGTGGTGCTTGCTACAGAAGGTCAAGGACTATAGGTTTCAATATGGAGTGAAGTTTAACATCAAGAAGACAGAGATTCTCACCATTGTGCACCATGACAGATGAAGATATTGAGGTTGTTAACTATTACACTTTGCTCTGCTTGACTCTTCAATCAACACTCTTAACATCAGCAGTCAGCAAATCAAAAGACAAATTACATTGGAAAAATCTGCCATCAGCAACCTCTCCAGAGTGCTGAAAAACAGCAATGTCAGACTAGAGACTAAGGTGTGGTAATCCAAGCCTTGGTCATTGCAATTACTTCAGAGAGTTGGACAACGATGAAGGATGACCGAAGAAGAATCAATGCCTTCGAATTTTGGTACTGGAGAAGAGTCTTAAAGATAATATGGACTGCCAAGTCAAGAAAAAAGGGTCTTTCTTGGAGAGCTGGGAAACTAAATTTGAGGCTAGGATTTTGAAGTTGTCTCACATACTCTGGGAATGTTGTCAGGAGAGATTAGTCATTGGAAAAGGACATCATCCTCGGAATTGTGGAGGGGCAGCATAGGAGAGGAAGATCCTGGGTGAGATGGATGGATACAGTGACTGGGGAAATAGGGCTGGTGTGTCAGAATTAGTGAGACTGCCCCAGGACGGGGCAGAGTTCAGAGCTGCTTCACATAGGAATTCTATTGATCACAGGTGACTTGATGTCACATAACAAGAAAAACAATTTCCTCTTGCTCTATTAAAGAAAAAGTCTTTACATTCAGATGGCAAATAAACACGTGAAGAAATGTTCAAAATCATAGAGATAAATAAAAGCAACTATGAGATACCATCTCATCCCAGCAACAATAGCAACATTCAACAGGACAGCAGAAAACTGTTGTTGAGGTGAGGTTGTGAATATACTGGAACTCATTCATTGCTGCTGGTGGGAATAAAACATGGAAGGCAGTCTGGTGCTTTCTCAAAAAGTTGGAAATAGAAATACTATTTGATCCAGCAATTCCATGACTGGGAGTATACCCCTAAAGAAACCAAAGCCACAACTCAAAGAGATCTATGCACACCCATGTTTATTGCTGTAGTATTGAACATAACAAAGAAATAGAAATAATTCAAATGTCCATCAATAAACAAATTAATAGAAAAATTCTAATACACCCACAAAAAGGAATACATGCAGAGTTGAAAAACAATGATATAGTAAAACATTACATAATCATGGGCGAGCTTTGAGAACATTATGCTAAGTAAAATATCTCCATCCCAAAAGGACAAATACTACCTAACACCACAGTTATAACACAGGACAGGTATGGGGGGTGGGTTGAGGAGGGAATGTGGAGAGAGTGGATAGATAATGAACACTGCATTAGAATAGATGAGAGGAAGAACTATCTGAAAGGGATATAAGATTATATGCATTATATGTATGAGAACAATGGGGAACAAGGGATGCATTGTGAGGTGGGCTGGAGGAGACGAGAGAGGGAGGAAGAAAAAAAATGTACAACAATGAGTAAATTTTTTTCTTTTTAAAAAAGAAAAACTTCCTTTTGATCTACAGGTTCTACATATTACATATTATGGAATTTCTATTATCACAATTCGTAATTTGTTACTAACCACACAGTCAAATCCTCTGCATATCAATGAAATACATGACAGCAGTTTTCTGATAATCTCCGTTTTCAGTCAGGCTTCTTTTGATATTAGCAATGTTTTCCCTCATTCCATGTATTTTTATGAATCTGAATGGAATTTCTGGACTGTCCCTATTAATGTACTGCTGCAACAATTTATATGTACTGAAGCTTCACTGCAATCTTGATAGCATACAGTTTGAATATACCAGCTGCTCCCTAGGAGAAAGATGGACAATCTCCTCTCATGTGATTAATTGCCTCTGAAAACCCACCGGAGGATCAGTTATGGGTCAGTTCTGACTGGACAGTACACAACAACAAGAGCCATTTTATTTTTGTGTAATACAAATGTTCAGGTCTTTCATTCAGAGGCTTACTATGAGTCACCTACAACTTGATGGCACTTAACAACATAGAAAGAGCTCAGTTGACCTAGTGGACAGAAAGTGAAGCTATCAAACCAAAGGTGGGTGATTTTAATCTGTGGCTTTCAGATCTGGTTTTAATTGGTTTTAGTCAAACATTCTCCTACGTGGTATAGTACTGGTCTGTCCAGTTGCTGTACAGAAGTAACCTGTGGTGGCTGTGATTCTAAACAATGTGACACTGATGTGTCAAATATGATAATGGTTACCCATGGTAGAGAGTGTTTGGTGGAGCTCCCTGATTAAAACAAGCTTGGAAGCAGGAGTGGCATCCACTTCTGAAATAGCTTGTAATGTGCCATCAAG
>NW_006399974.1:2091192-2093073 GCF_000299155.1 Elephantulus edwardii | reverse complement strand
AGTTTAAAAATCAATAGATGAATTCAATAATTAAAAGACGCATTTTGACGTGGGTATTGTGAGAAAACAAAGTATTACATACAATGAAATGTGCAAGGAGCTGGGGTCAAAAAATCAAAAGGGCCTAACTTGCTCAGCATTCCTTAGCTGAAGGAACTAAAGAACAAATTCAAAACTTGAGTTCCAATACTTAAGGATGCTTTGGGGAGAATATTAATTAACCCAGGAAGCATTAAAATCAGATGGAAAGAGTATACAAAGTCATTGTACCAAAAGGAATCGGTGGACACAGAAGGCTTTCATGAGATAATATATGAGCAAGCCTGTGGTGATGAAGGAGGAAATTCAAGCTTCTCTGAAAAAATTGACAAAAAACAAGGCCCCAAGAATTGATGGCATATCAATTGACATATTTCAACAAACAGATGCTGCCTTGGATGTGCTCACCAAATTATGCCAAGAAATCTGGATTACAACCACCTGGCCAACTGACTAGAAGAGATCTAGATTTGTTCCCAGTCCAAAGAAAGGTGATCTGACAGAGTGTGGAAATTATCAAACAATATCATTGCTATCACGTGCAGGCAAGATTCTACTGAAGATTATTAAAAAACAACTGGAACAGCACATCAACAGAGAACTGTCTGACGTGCAAACTGGATTTAGAAGAGGCTTTGACAATAGACATATTATAGCCAATTTCAGATGGATCTTGGTTGAAAGCAGAGAGTACCAGAAGAATGTCTATCTGTGTTTCATTGACTATGCAAAGGCATTTGACTGTGTGGATCACAACAAACTGTAGCTGATTCTGAGAAGAATGGGAATCCCAGAACACTTGATGGCACTTATGCAAAACCTATACTTGGACCAAGAGGCGGTCATCAGAACAGAGCAAGGAAACAATGCATGGTTCAAAATTAGGAAGATGTATGTCAAGGAAGTGTCTTATCTCCATATCTTTTCAATCTATATGTGGAACAGATTATCCAGGAGGCTGGGCTTTATGAGGAGAAATGTGGCATCAGGATTGGAGATAGATTCATCAACAATCTGCGTTATGCAGATGACACCATCCTGTGTGCTGAAACAAAGGAGGATCGGAAGCACTGGCTGCAGAAGGTCAAGGACTGCAGCCTTCAATATGGATTGAAGCTCAACATCAAGAAAACAAAGATTCTCACCAGTGGGCTGATTGGCAGTATCATCCTAGATGGTGAAGAAACTGAGGTTGTTGACAGCTTCAGTTTCCTTGCCTCTAAAATCAACATCTTGGTACTAGCAGCCAGGAAATCAAAAGATTAATTTCCTTGAGAAAGTCTTCTGTCAAAGACCTCTCCAAAGTAATGAAGAGCAACAATGTCAGTCTGGAGACTAAGGTGTACCTGATACGGGCCATGGTCTTTGCAATTACTTACTATGCATCAGAGAGATGGACAATGACTAGGAATGATAGAAGGAGAGTTGATAGCTTTGAGTTGTGGTGCTGGAGAAGAGTATTGAATAAACCATGGACTGCTAGGATAAAAAACAATTTCATCCTGGAAAGGGTGATGTCAGGCTGCTCAGAAGGCAAGGATTCTGAAGCTTCATCTGACATACTTTGAATATGTTGCAAAGTGGGATCAGTCCTTGGAGAGGGATGTCCTGCTTGGGAAGGTAGAAGAACAGTGAAGGAGAGGAAGACCTTCGATGAGATGGATTGATTCAATGACTGGGGTAATGAGGTTAGGTGTCTCAGGGATAATAATATTGGCAAGGAATAGAGCCAGGTATATGGCTGTTGTATATAGGGGCTCTATGAGTCACATTTGAAAGGAGGAGTGGCATCCACTTCCACAAGAGCTTGCCTCCAGAAACCCTATGAACCTGGAAAGAGGA
>NW_006399974.1:2085795-2089962 GCF_000299155.1 Elephantulus edwardii | reverse complement strand
AATAAAATTTGATAAAAAAAAAGAAAATGGAAAGAACAAAAAGGCACTGTACTAAAAGTAACTGTTAGACAATTAACAATTTCAGGAAGTAGCATATGATCAAGAACCAATGGCAATGAAGGAAAAAGAGGAGGTTGCACTGCAGGCATTAACAAAAAAATAAGGTCTCAAGACTTGATGAATACAAATTGAGACATTTCATCAAACAGATGAAGCCCTGGACGTGCTCACTAGTCGGTGCCAAGAAATTTGGAAGTCATCCTACCAATTGACTAGAAGAAATTCATATTGATTCTCTTAAAAAAAAAAAAGAAAAGTGATTCAACAGTGTGGAAATTATCATAGATCATTAATATTACAAGCTAGTAAAATCTTACTGAAGACTATTAAAAATGGTTGTAACATCAACAAGGACTGTTTAGAAATTCAAGGTGGCTACTGAAGGCATCATGGAACTAGTGAAAACAGAGCTGATATCAGATGAACAGTGGCTAAAAGCAATGATTACCAGAAAGATGCTTATTTGCATTTTATTGTCAATTAAAAGGCATTAGACTTGTGGATCATAGCAAATTATGATTAAGTTTGGGAAGAAAGTGAATCCCAGAACACTTAATAGTGCTCATGTGAAACCTATGGATAGACCAAGAAACCATTTTCTAAATAGAACAAAGGAACACTGAATGGGGGGGGGATCAGGAAAAGTATGTGTCAGGCTTGTAGCTTTTCTCCACACCTACTTAGTCTGTAAGCCACCCTGGTGGCCTAGTGATAAGAAACTCTGCTGCAATCTCCATAGCACACTGCGAGGCTCTATCAGCTGTGCCATGGGATATAGATGTGCTATCTCCTCCCATATAATTTACTGCATTTGAAGACCCACTGGAGGGTCAGCCATGGGCCAGTACTGATTCCAAGGTACATAACAACAATTCAGTTTCTATGCTGAAGCAAATCATTCAAGAAGCTGGACTCTACAAAGAAAAAATGTGGCATCAAAACTGATGGAAGATGAGGAAGCTCTGGTGGCCTAGTGGTAAGAAGCTGTGCTGCAATAAGGTGTGCAGTTTGAATCCACCAGATGCTTTGCTGGAGAAGGAGGGGCAATCTCCTCCTGTACCAGTTGGATCTGATTCAATGGTACACACACACAAAAACAATAAAATAAAAAATAAATAAATAAAATATTAAAACAAATTGTTGGAAGACTCATCAACAACCAGTCTTACGTAGATGACATAATTGTACTTGCATAAGTGACGACTTGAAGCACTTATTGAAAAAGATCAAAGACTATAGTCTTCAATATGCATTACATCTCAAAGTCAAGTAAACAAAAATCCTTAGCATTGGACTAATAGGCATCATGATGATGATGTTATTGTTGTTGTAGTTATGTGCCATCGAGTCATTTGCAACTCATAGTGACCCTATGTACAAGAACCCTAAATGCTGCTCTATCCTGTGCCAACCTCTTTGTCTCAAACACACTCATTCCCACCACTCCACTCACACAATTGATCCATTCATTGAGGGTCTTCCTCTCCTGCTCTATCCCTCCACTCTCCCAAACATGATGTCCTTCTCCAAGGACCAGTCCCTCCTTGCAACATGCCCAAAGTATGTCAGACTAAGCTTCAGAATCCTTGACTCCAAGGAGCATTCTGGCATGATAGAGGGAGAAACGATGGGTGAGAAGATGAGAAATAGATTTCATTTCACTTGGATCCATGAAAAACATCCACGGTAACAACGGTTAAGCAATCAAGACATGTTATGTTGGGAAAATTTGCTTTCAAGGACTTTTTCAAAGTAATAATAGATAAGAATATTAGTTTAGAGACTAAGGGATGCCTAATCCAAGCTGTATTTCAATTTCTTCATATGCATCTGAAAACTGAACACTGCATTAGGAAGACTGAAGAAGAATTGATGCCTTCGAATTGTGATACTGGAGAAGAATACTGAATGTACCATGAACTGTCAAAACATCAAATATATCAACATTGTCTGATGGTGATTAATTTTATAAAATAATGAATGCGAATTATTGTACAAAACACAATGTGAATGAAGTATAGTGTGAGACACATTGTATATGAACTTTGTAAGCAAATCAATATAAAATGGGTTGCTTTTTTAATATCCATTTTAGAGAAGTGCAAATAAAATTTTCTTTAGAAGCATGATGGTAACTTTGTCTCACATACTTTGGGCATGTTATCAAAGAGAAAGCAGTCCATGGGGGGAAAAACAACAACAACAACTTCATTCTGGAAGGGATAAACAATCGATGAAAGCGAAGAAGACCTTCTACAAGCTAAATTGGCAGGGTGACTATAACAGTGGGCTCAAGCATTGTGGAGATTATGATGATAATGCAAGATAAGACATCTGTTGTTCTAGGGTGACTATCAGTTGTAGTTTACTTGATGGAACCTTACAACAATAAGAACATTTCAAATCTTGAAAGCAACTCATGATGGACAAACTGTGACTCTAATTGCATCCATCTTTCGTATGTAATTACATCTTTCTTGTCTTATTTACTGTCGTCAGGTAACTCAGAAAAATAACTTCAGTAGGAAGTTGTAGGAGGGCTCATAACTGCTATTTCATCTTCAATACTATTTCTTTGAAAAAACACTGCTTTTGGTGTTTCATAACTTGTTGTTGTTAATTGCCATCGAGTACAACTCATTGGAATCCTATGAACAAAAGGCCTGAAGCCTTTCTATAACTATCATCATTTATCAAAGTTCATTGAGTTTCTAGAGGCATGTTGTTTAGGAAGTGGACACCACACGGTAGCCTAATTTTAAGTCAGTGACTGATGAAATATCTAAATCTGATGCAATGTGGACCAAAAGAGAGCCTTCTTAAGAAAGAGAAAATAACTTTACTACGATAATTGATGACTATAGTGATTTAAAAAGAAAATGCGTCACCTCAGGGAGTATCTAAATTAATGTGAAAGCCACATACTTAAAAAGAGTACAGGAGTATAGCTCTTTTTGTTCCTTTGAAGGCTTAGATCCCCATGTAGAACCTTTTGGGACTTGAGTTTTACTAGTTAGTCTACTTTTCTATAGAAACACATTTAACTGGTTTTGATAAGATGTTTTATTTGAGCACTTAATGATACACATCAATCAAATTCAATTTTGATCTCGTCTGGACAATTTAAATGTCACTTTAGAGAAAATCCGGGCTTGCTATTAGGATCTTCTCTCTAAAGAGAAGTCTAAGAAGAGATTGTGACAAGGGCAAGCACAACCAGCAGCTAGAGCTACTGACACCTCGTATGATTCCTTCTACCCTCTCTGATATCACAGGCATCATAGGATAATGACAGTAATGCAATATGAAATCAGAATAGACTAGACTAGGTCAGAGAACTAAGATATAAGCTTATTCCTCTAACAAATTGTGTGATATTTGAGATTTGCAAACTAGTCAATTCTCACTTCCTAAAACAGAGTAGGTAACCTGAAGATTAGACATGCTTTGCCTGCTTCATCGAGTTGTTAAAATTAAGTGGATTATTTTATTAAGATGTCTTCATAAAGTTCAATGTGATCTGTCTGGATATATATGATTATTATTTTTATTCCTATTCTGTCATGTTACTGTCATGGAATAGAACCTAAGACAGTTCTTCTACTTGACTCAGCCCTCTCTTTTTTTATTCTTGTCTCTTCTATTCTTGAAATGGGATTGGTCCTTTTTAACAGGTTACACCAGGTCATTGACTTTCCTGCTTTCAGGTAAGAGAGACTTTCTTCAATTTGACAACACTAGTGAGGTATATTTAGAGGTCTTTGCTAACCTCTAACAACAGTTTACTTGTTGTAGGTTGGCTACTTCCATAATAAAACATATTTGGTAGTTTATTTTTTCATCTTACATTCTCAAATCTTTTATCTTTTACTGTTTCTCTAAGTCTACATAGAAAATGGATTAGTAATTTACACATCTCTAACTTACTGACTTTCTTGTCTTTCTAGACTTTCACTCTTCCCTGTCCTTACATATCATCACTGTTGTTAAGTACTGTTGAGTGACCATGTCTCATAACGACTCTTAGCATCATCACTAAACTTATACTATTTATTTAATGAACTAGTAGAATTCTAGAAGAATTCAGAAGAATTCAAGAAGACAAAG
>NW_006399974.1:2081009-2082436 GCF_000299155.1 Elephantulus edwardii | reverse complement strand
TTTTTGTGCCATTTGTGTAACCTAAAAGCTATGCCACTCTGGTGATTAGAATCCACCAGTGGCCCCTGGTAAGAAAAGTGAGAAGTTTACTATGCAATTTATAGCCTTGGAAATCACAGGCAGATCAATTATAGTGAGTTCTGGTTCAATGCCAATGAGTTTGAGGTCAATTATCTGTACTGAAAAGAAAACAAATAATTCTTGGAGAGGGTAACATCAAGTTTCTCCATGGAGGATAGAATTTTGAAACTCTGTCTCACATATTTTGGGCATGTAGCCAGGAGGGAGTAATCCTTGGAGAAGGACCTCATATTTGGAAGGGTAGAGGGACACCATAGGAGAGGAAGATCCTGGATAAGATGGACTGATATAGTAGCTGCAGTAAAAGGAGTAGGTGTGCTGCAGTCAGTGAGACTGGCTTAAGACAGGGCAGGTTTCAAAGCTTTTGTACATAGGGTCATTATAAGCCACAGGCAACTCGACAGTGCATAACAATAAACAACACCACCGCAAATACAAATATTCTACAGCTACTCCTACAATTAGTCTATTTATGTTTGAACCAGAAAATATTACCTCTATATTATTACACCAAATAGTCAACAATGCATTTTTCTGAATTCCTAAATGACTTAGTCCATGAAGTTCTAAGAGTCACGTTTAACTATTCACTCACTGTTGAAAAATTGGAACTGACTTACAGGTTGTAAAGTGTATGGTAGGAGAATACCTGCTTTCTGTCTCAGAGTAGCTGATGGATCTAAAGTAGCTGTCTTTGAGTTCGCAATGCAACTCCCTATCCACCGTGCCACCAAAACTTCCTATGCTAAACTTGTTGTTGTTGTTCTTATGTGCCATCGAGTCTCTTGCGACTCAAAGCGACCCTATGTACAAAAGCCCTAAACTGTGCTCTGTCCTGTGCCAATTTCACTGTCTCTGACACTCCCATCCCGAATACCTCAGTCACTGAATCAATCTACCTCATAGAGGCCTTCCCCTCCTGTGCTGTCCCTCCATCCTCCCAAGCATGATGTCCTCCTCCAAGAACCAGTCTCTCCTTACAATATGTCCTCCAAGGAGCCACCCTGTTTAACCCTTTCCAGGATGAATCTGTTTGTTTTCCTAGCAGTCCATGGTACTCTTAGTATTCTTCTCCAGCACCACAGTTCAAAGACACCAATTCTCCTTCTATCCTCCTTGGTCATTGTCCAATTCTCTGATAAAAAACACGTGATTGCAAAGACCATGGCCTATATCAGATACACCTTAGTCTCCAGAGAGACCCCATTGCTCTTGAGTATTTTGGAGAGGTGCCTAATAGCAGACTTTCCCATGGCAATACACCTTTTCATTTCCTGGCTACTGGTGCCAAGAGTGTTGACTGTGGAGCCAAGCAAACTGAAGCTGTGAACAATCTTAATCTCTTC
>NW_006399974.1:2071949-2073924 GCF_000299155.1 Elephantulus edwardii | reverse complement strand
TGTTTCCCCACAGACCTCTGGGAACTGTAGTCGGTACCTGCAGTTGTAGCAGACAGGAAGGCTGGGTCACAAGCCCCGGCCTGGAACTGCCTCTGCTCTCCTTGCAGATCTCCTTTGATTTCTTTAGAGTATATTCCCAGTAGTGGAACTACTAGGTCAAATTGTATTTCTATTTCCAAATTTTTGAGAAAACATTAAAACACCTTCCATATTGGTTACATTATTTTACACTCCCACCAACAGTGAATAAAAGTTCCAATCTCTCCATAACCTCACCAGAATTTATTGTTTGCTGCTTTGTTGAACTTTGTTATTGTTGCTGGGGTGAGACGATATATAATAGTTGTTTTTATTTGCAACTCCTTGATAGCTAGGGAAGTAATTGTGCAGCAAAGAATGAAAATTTTAAAAGTGAACAGGGAGAGCAGGAAGGAAGGGGAAAGGGGTAAAAAGAACAATGAATGAATGAAAATCTAACTTTTCTGTAAACTTTCATTAAAATAAAAGATAAAAGAAACAATTTATTAAAAATAAATGCTAAAGAGTTCATCATTTTTTATTTTTAACTCCAGTTATTTGCATATTTCATTATAATACTTTGTGATTTAAACCTGCTATAGAATCAAACAAAGATCCTGACTCGAAGGCAGTAAGTGAATGATATGGAAAAAGAGGGAACAAAATTGATGATAAGAGAGAATATAAAAGATGAGTAGGTTTTCTTCTATAGGAACACTTACTGGAGTCAAATAGATTTAGGTGAATGAACTAAAGCAAAACATTCTGGAAAAGCATTCTGGATGGAAGAAAAGTGGAAGTTCTTAACAGGCAAGTACCAGCAGATCAAAACTTTGGAAAGTGTCACTTGAGTGAGTCTACAAAACATTTCCAAAAATTATCCACATTTGGGTTTTTGGGGGAGTGGAAAGGTAATTAATTCTCCTCCCTTTAAGACAGTATCTTTCCCATATTGCCAAAAAGTTAATGGGAGGACTAGATGCAGTGTTTCTCAATATGAAGTCAACGACTTACCAGGATCAAAGTGACCTGGAGTCACTTGGCTCTACCCAACTAAATTATATTTCTCTATGTAATATTTTCAGGCAGCAAGGTTGTGTTATGTGCATAATTGAGGTTGTTGATGAGTCTTCCTCTAATCCTGATGCCATACTCCATACAACCCAACCTCCCAGATGGTCTGTTCTGCGTATAGATTGATACTTTCTGATTTTGAAACATGCAATGTTTTATTGCGCTGTTCTGATGCCTGCCTCCTGGTCTAAGTATAGGTTTCCCATAAACACAATCAAGTGTTCTGAGATCCCCATTCTTCTCAGAGTTATCCACAGTTTATTGTGGTCCACATATTCAATTGCATTTGTAGTCAACAAAACACAAATATACATTCCTCTGGTACTCTCTGCTTTCAGCCAAGGTCCACCTAACATTAGCTGTACTACCCCTAGTACCATAGCCTCTTCTAAAACCAGCCTGCATATATGGCTGTTCTCTGTTGATAAGGTGTTTCAGTCATTTTTGGATAATCTTCAGCAGAATCTTGTTTGCATGTGATATTAATGATATTGTTTGATAATTTCTGCACTCTGTTGGGTCACCTTTCTTTGGAAAGGGAAATATGGATCTCTTCCACTCAGTTGTCCAGGTGGTTGTCCTTCAGAATTTTTGGCACAATGTGGTGAGCACATCCAGAGTAATGTCTGTTTGCTGAAATGTTTCAATTGGTGTGACTGTGTGGATCATAACAAACTGTGGCTGACTCTGAAAAGAATAGGAATCCCAGAACACTTGATCGTGCTAATGTGAAACCTATACTTGGACCAAGAGGCTATCGTAAGAACAGATCAAGGAAACACTGCGTGGTTCAAAATTGGGAAGGGTGTATGCCAGGGATGTGTCCTGTCTCCATACCTTTTCAACCTGTATGCAGAACAGATTATCCAGGAGGCTGGGCTCT
>NW_006399974.1:2067257-2071849 GCF_000299155.1 Elephantulus edwardii | reverse complement strand
TCTTAATATCCTTAACAGATTTCTGCTCTCACTGGGTTCTTCTTCTGTGTAAATGACCCTCTAAATTTTTGTTGTATTTGGTCGAAAATCAATCAAACATCCTTAATCAAATAATTTTACAATGGAAGGTCCAAGAATTTAATCTACAGAATCTATTAGCAAAGTGTAATTATGGGCAAGTAACTTTACAAAGAAGAAATTAAGTTTATCACTACAAAAGTAAGAGGAACTGAACAAACAATGATAGCTCTAACACTACATATGATTTAATTATGAAATCCCGTAATCTCATTTTGTCATATCTTAGTTTGTGGGAAGGTTCACATGATAATTTTGTATTTTTAATTGCATAAATTTATATCCTATACTGGAATTGGATGATGATATCTAGAAAATCATTTAGAAGATAATAAATAGAGACATATCTAAATAATTTTCCTTGTAAAAAAAGTCCATAGTCTTCTGAATGTAATATATATTTCAACACGAAAAAATAAGTTATATTTAAACATAATCTCTACCTTCCAGAATATGATTTCATACTAACCAGTCTCTTAACATTATAAAGAGAAGATTTTTCTAGACTCTAGCTTTTGTGTATAGGGAATAATTTATTAACCATTTTAAAATGCAACATAGAAGAATATTTTATAAAACTTCATGAAAAAACAAAACAACACCACATTTAAAAACAAACCTGTAAGTGTATTCTGAAAAACACCTATAACATGATATTAAGACAGACACAGCTAATATATTGATTAAAAAATACTAATATAAAATAATCTTTCATGCTATGTCTAAATATTTATATAATTAATATTTTCATTTCAGTTGTATGGTTTTTAAATTTCAGATAAGTAAAATACACTTTTATTTCGTGCTATTTTAAAATATTTAGATAATCAATATCAAGAATTTATTTTCCTTGGATGTACTAGATGCATAAATAAAATTTATTTTTTTCGTGTGTTAGTTTTTATTTAATGCAGTTTCAATTGGATTGTCTAACATTCTAAAGTCAATTAATTCTAATTAATGCCATATTTAATAGGGTTGTTTTAAAGAAATAGGATAATAATCTTTGTGAATAACTTAGCATCATTTATAGAGTATCATGAATTCCTCATAATGATAGTTACTCCTATAAATTGTGCAAATATTCACCAAAAAAGATGTGTCTAAAATACTAGGTAGCATCAAGTTACTGACAATATATGACAATTAGGATAAAGTTCATTATGACTTTCAGGCATTACTTTCACCCAGTTTACTATTTTCTCAGACTCCTTTGTCCTCAGTGCTTGTCACAGCAATCAAAATCCATGTTAAAGAGATTGAAGCAGTTGGCAAGCAGAGTGGGCTGAGAAAGTAATAATCTTTTTTAGTGTGATTTAAGACTAACCCAGAGTGTCTGCTAATCAAATATGTCCTCCAAATCATCATCATCATCATATGTGAGATCCTGTAATTTATAACTGTTCCTTCCTCTAGCCTTTCTTGGATTATGATTCAAATTGATGTGGTAATGGAACTATCATAGGTAATTCAAAATCTATACTTTCATCTAACAGAGATTTATTGGGCACTTATTATATTTCAGGTACTGTTCTAGGTACTGATTAAACATGAGCCTAAAAGAATAAAATACATTTCTATCCTCATGGAGTTTATGTATCTTCTAGAGAGTCACACAAATTAAATAATATATTTTAAAGAAACTAGACTGTGTGTTAGGAGAAACTATTTGCTATGTTTAAAAAGTTCATAAAATCAAAAGGATAAGAGTACATTTATCGTAAATAAACAGTAAATATGCAGATTGGATTTCATTGCTTTTTAATAAAATTATGAAGTTATCTTGTTTAAAAGATGAGAATTAAGTACAGACTTGCTGTGGGTATGTGGAAAGAAAGGAAAAATGTAAGAAGAGACTGTGTCTGCGTTGTCTCTAGATAAGAAGGGGGTTAACACATTTGATGTGAATGTGCAAGAGGGAGAGAGTAGAGGTGAAAGACATATGGGTAACCCCTTTCCCTGTCATCTACAGCCTCAGAAAACCCATTGAAGATTCAGCAATGAGTTGGTACAGACTTGAGGGTTGCAGTTTGCTTCGTTTTGTTTTGATTTGGTTTGGGTTGTTGTTTTTGTTTAGTTATTCTTCAGAGAGAATAGGACTCCTGGATTATTGATACTGGCAATATAAAAAAGGGGGAGCATTGGCGGTATAGTCCCTAGAGAGCTGTGCTGCTAACTCAAAGGTGGCGTGTCTCTGTCAGTTTGAATCTACCAGCAATTCCAAGGGGGAGATAAGGGCAATGTTCTCCTTTGCAATTTTGTTGTTGTCTTTGTTGTTGTATACTATCAAGTTGCTTGCAACTTACAGCAACCCTACATACAACAGCTCTGAAGCCTGTCCTATCCTTTGAGAATCTCACTGTCTCAAATACATACCTTGCCCCATTACCCCAGTTACAATGTCAATCCATCTCATCCGGGGTCTTCCTTTCCTGCACTGTCCCTTCTCCCTGCTAAGCATGATGTCCTTCTTTAAGAACTGGTCCATCCTGTCCACATGCCCAAAATATATGAGATGGAGCTTCAAAATTCTTGATTTCAAGAAGCAGCCTATCTTCACCCTTTCCAGAACAGAAATATTGGTTCTCTTGGCAGTCTATTATATGTTCAATACTCTTCTCCAGCACTACAATGCAAAGACATCAATTATTCTATCATCCTTAGTCATTGTCCAGTTCTCTGATGCATAGCAAATAATTGTGAAGATCATGGTTTGTATCAGGTGCACTTTGGTCTCTAAACTGACATTGTTGTTCCTCAAGTACTGTGGGGAGTATTGGCGGCAGACTTTCCCAATGCAATTCATTGAAATTTAGATTTCCTGCCTACTGGTAGTGTTGATTGTGAAGCCAAGCAAGCTGAAATTGTTAACATTCTCCATCTATTATGTAACGTGATGCTGTCAATTGGCCAAGTGGTAAGAATCTTTATTTTCTTGATATTGAGCTTTGATCCATATTGAAGGCTGCAGTCCTTGACCTTCTGCAGCAAATGACTCAGGTCCTCTTCAGTTACAGGAAGCAAGGCTGTGTCATCTGCAGAGAGCAGGTTGTTGATGAGTCTCCTCCAATCCTGATGCTACCTTCCTCCTCATTGGTGTGGAGATAGGATGCATCCCTGATATACACCTTTTCTGATTTTGAATCATGCAGTTTTGCCTTGTTCTGTTCTGACTACTACTTCCTGGTCCAATCACAAGTTTCACACAAGCGCAACCAAGTGGTCTGAGATTCCCATTTTTTTCAAGGTTAGCCATAATTTGTTGTGATCCACATAGTCAAATGCCTTTGCAAAGTCAATGAAACACAGATGGACATTCCTCTGGTACTCTTTGCTTCAGCCAAGATCTAACGTGGACTATAATTTCCCTAGTGTCACAGCCTCTTCTAAATGCTACTTGCTCATGTGGAAGGTCTCTGTTGATGCACTGTTCAAATAATTTTTGGATAATCTTCAGTAAGATATCACTTGTGTGTGATGTTAGGGATATTATTAGATAATTTTCACACTCTGTCGGATCAACATTTTTTTTATTTGAATTAGAACAAATAAAGATCTCTTCTAGTCAGTTCTCCAGGTATTTGTACTCCAGATTTTTTGCCACAACTTAGTTCTATATCTGTTTGCTGAACTATATCAGTTAGTATTCCATAAATTCCCAAAGCCTTCTATTTTGTCAAGTCCTTCAAAGCACCTTAAACTTCCTCCTTCATCACCATTGCCTCTTTATCATATGCTGGTTCATGAAATTCTTCTGTGTCAGCTGATTATTTTTGGTATAGAGCCTCTGTGTATTCCTTTCGTACTCTTTTGATGCTTCTTGGACCATTCAACATTCTGCCTGTAGTATCCTTAAGTACTGAATTTGAGACTTGAATTTGTTTTTTGGTTCCTTCAGCTTAAGAAACGCCAAGTTTACTATTCCATTGCATGAAAATACTATCATTTTTCTCTCCATTCATTTGTTGATGGGCACTTGGATTGCTAGCATCTCTTTGCATGTATTTGATTGGATGACAGCTTTGATTTCTTTTTTTTTTAAATTTCTTTGTTTTTCATTTCAATGAACATCTACAGAGATTTTGGAATTCCATTCATTCATTGTTGCACCCCTATCCCCATCCCCCTCCCCCACCCCACCACCGGTTTGCTCCTCTCCTTCAAACGCAAAAGAAAAACTCCCTCATTGGTACACAATCCCCCACACACATTCCCCAACCCCAAATATAATCCACTCTGCAACCCTCATTCCGTACTCTTATGATAAACATAATACCCTAAAATATAAAGTATTCTCTCCCCCAAAGACTTCAATGCCGTAAACATATTTCATCAAGTATTTCTCAGCCTTACCCCTATCCCGATGTCAGCCTCATTCTACAACAGTGGCAGCATAAAGCATTTGTCCCTTTGTGACTGAGATACCTCACTCAGCACAATGTCCTCCAGGGTCACCCATTTTGAACAACATTGCATGAGTTCCTTGTTTTTCAATGCAGCATAATATTCCATTG
>NW_006399974.1:2026894-2060027 GCF_000299155.1 Elephantulus edwardii | reverse complement strand
TGTGGTGTCAGGATTGGTGATGATTCATCAACAATCTGCGTTATGCAGATGACACAACCCTGCTTGTTGAGACTGAGGAGGACCTGAAGTGCTTGCTGCACAGGGTCAAGGACTGCAGCCTCCAATATAGCTCAATGTCAAGAAGACAAAGATTCTCACCACTGGACCAATTGGTAGCATTTGGATCGATGGGGAAGAGATTGAGATTGTTCACAGCTTTAGTTTGCTTGGCTCCACAGTCAACACTCTCAGCACCAGTAGCCAGGAAATTAAAAGACTTTTGCGATGGGAAAGTCTGCTATTAGGGACCTCTCCAAAGTACTGAAGAGCAATGGTGTCTCTCTGAAGACTAAGGTGCACCTGATACAGGCCATGGTCTTTGCTGTCACTTGTTTTGCATCAGAGAGTTGGACAGTGACTAAGGAGGATAAAAAGAAGAATTGATGCCTTTGAGCTGTGGTGCTGGTAAAGAGAATTGAGGGTACAATGGACTGCTAGGAAAACAGATTTATCCTGGAAAGGGTTAAACCGGGCAGCTCCCTGCAGGCAAGGATTCTGAGACTCCTTCTAACATACTTTGGACATGTTGTAAGGAGGGAGCGGTCCTTGGAGAGGGACATCATGCTTGGTAGGGTGGATGGACTGGGCAGGAGCGGAAGGCCCTCTATGAGGTGGATTGATTCAGTGACTGGGGTAATTGGGATGGGTGTGTCAGAGACAGTGTAATTGGCACAGGACAGAGCAGAGTTTAGGGTTTTTGCACGTAGGGTCGCTATGAGTCGCAAGCGACTCAATGGCACATAACAACAACATGTCGTCAATTCCTGGAGTATTATTTTTTCCCAATTACTGCAGAGCGGCTTGAACAACTTCATTACCACAGTTCTTGCCCATTTGGTTTTTCATGAAATTCTCCTGTGTCCACCAGTTTCTTTTGGTACAATGACTCTGTATACTCCTTCAAGATTCTTACAATGCTTGATGGATCATTTAATATTCTTCCCAAAGCATCCTTAGGTGTTACAACTCAATACTAGAATTTATTTTTCTGTTCTTTCAGATTAAGAAATGCATAGTGAACTAATTAAGTCTCATCAGGACAAATATTATGTAAGACCATCATTGTAGAACATGTATGAGGATCAAAGTCTGGGGATAGCATGAGAGCAGAGGACTGAGGATGGGTTGAGGGGGAGAAAGGTAATCATAAGGTCACACAATTTGATGGATAGAGGGAGGTGGAAAGATCTGGCGTGAAAACAATGTATACAAACTTTGTAAATAGACCAGTATATTAAAAGAGACAATAATGGTGTGTAACCATCCAGAGGAACATAATTCCTAAGAAGATATATAGCAATAGTATTAAAATTTCGTGTTTGGAGGGGGAACAACATTAAAGGAACATAAAATATATCTGAAAATGTTAAGAAAATAAAGAAATGCCATGAGAGTTCAGCCCTTTTGATTTTATGACTCTTTTCTTTGCACATTTCATTATAATACTTTGCTTAGTCTTCCCGTGCTGCCCTTGAAATCTTATATTCAGCTCCTTAATGTCTTGATTTCTTCCCTTTACTTTGGCTTCTTGATGCTGTAGTGCAATACTAAGAGTTTCATCAGACAGCCACCTTGATCTTTTCTTCCTCGCCTGTCTTTGTAAATGACTCTTTGCATTCTTCATGAAAGATAGTCTTGATATCCTCCCACAACTCATTTGGTCTTTGCTCATTAGTGATCAAGGCCTCAAATATGTTCCTGAGATAAAGTTTTGAAATTCAAGGACAAATTTTGGATCCTGTGGGTTTGATTTTTAACCTTCTTTAGCTTCAGCTAGAACTAGTTGGTGGTCTGTTCCACAATCAGCACCTGGCCTAATTTTCGCAACTGTTATTGAACTTTTCTTGCTGAAATTGAGGAGGACCTGAGGCACTTGCTGCAGAAGATTAAGGACTGAAGCCTTAAATATGAATTGAAGCTCAATGTCAAGAAAACAGATTCTCACCGCTGGGCAAATGGCAACATCATGATGGATGATGAAGAGACTGAGATTGTTAATAGCTTTAGCTTGTTTGGCTTCACAATCAACACTCTTGTACCAGAAGCCAGGAAATCAAAACACAAATTTCATTGGGAAAGTCTGCTGTTAGGGGCATCTCCAGAGTACTGAAGAACAATGATGTTAGTCTGGAGACTAAGGTGTGCCTGATCCAGGCCATGACCTTCAAAATTACGCTATATTGCATCAGAAAGCTGATAATAACCAGGGATGATACAGGGAGAATTGATGCCTTTGAGCTATTATGCTAGAGAAAAGTATTGAATATACCAAGGACTGCTAAGAGAACAAACAGGTTCTTCCTGGAGAGGCTTCTTCCTGGAGGTTCTTCCTGAAAACAGGCTACTCCTTGAAGACAAATATCCTAAAGGTCTTTCTGACATAATTTGGGAATGCTTCAGGGAGAGACCAGTCCATTATACTTGGGAGAGTGGAAGGACAGTGCAAGAGTGGAAGACCCTTGATGATATGGATTGACTCAGTGACTGGGGTATTGGGAAAGGTTAGATCAGGATAGAGCTGAGTCCAGAGCTGCTGTACATAGGGTTGCTAAGAGTCTCAGTGACTTGATGACACATAACAACAACAACAACAACAACACGTAATTTTTACATATTCTTAGATTAGGGATACTGATTTAAAAACAATACCTTTTTAAGGATCTCTCTGATCCTGAATTTCCATGGAACAGAACTCTTGAGTGGCCAATATAAAAAATATTCCATTCTGTTGTGTTTTGTTTATGATTTTTAATGCTACTCAAGGAAGCTCTCGTGACCTTGCTCTTGTTGTGTACTAAAGAGTTAGAACTGATTCTCTGGCGAGTTTTCAGAGGCAGTTACTCTCACCATCCTTCTCCTGCCTAGTGGGTAAGAAGTGCTCTACCAACCCAAAAGTATTTGATTCATATTCACTAGCTGATCCAAAAGGGGATAAAAAGGGGCAATTTCTTCTTGTACCATTTTTAGCCTTCGAAAATGCACTGTAGGGTCAGCTATGATCGCAACTCCATGCCACTTAACAATATTTTTCTATAAGCAAACACTGTAAAAGGTACCTTAAAATGTTGTCATAAGAAAAAGAAAGTGATGTAAACAAAACTGTAAGATTCTCACTTATTTCTAGAACTCTCACTAATTTACTCTCTGCCTTCCAACTATTAGATTTCCAAGGTGGTAAATGTTAATAGGGGGAGATTGCTTATTTTCTCTTTCAGAGCTGCTGGTGGATTCCAAGTGCCACAGACTTGCAGCCTTCGGGTTAGCAATGCAGCTTACTACAGACTTACAACTGTTACAACTTACAGTTGTAACAACTGTTATAACTGTAATATAATTAGAAATAGGAATAAGGATTGGGTGGTGGTCAGCTTTCCAAATGCATGTTTGAATCTGACGCTATTCTCATCCCTTTGATTACATAAGTTGTTGATTGTGATGGTTTAATCCAATGAGAAGTAACACTAGCTAAATACCTGTGATCTGTTGCCTGACTATTTAAGCCAACAGAGAAGAATAATACAGAACAAGCCAAAAATAGAACTTAAAGGTTTGTTTACCTGGCACATTGGAAAGGGTGAGCCTGTGATTCATTGTGTTTATAAATGACAATATCTTGTTTTCTGGTGTGTTGTTGTCCATCTTACTCCTTGGAATATCCCCACCTGCTCTCTAGGAACTAACAAATGTTCTCATCTCACTAATTGCTCTTAATTTCCATTCTCAGTTCCAAGAAGACTTTTTAAAACCCTTTGTTGCAAGTTAACAATTATTGAAATTCTCTAATTACCTCATTTGAGACCTTTCTTCAAGTTGAGGTGGTGCAGACAGCCTCTCAATTTTTTTAAAGGTCAAATTACCTTGTTTCAGTGTCTTCTGGTGATGGGCCAAATGAGACTAGTTGAATTTAATATGTCTCTCTTGCTTTTCTTTCAATCCAAAGGACCATCCATCATGGACTTCTCATTCTGACTAATATTGATCAGGTAATGGCCGTTAACATGTCAAACTATCATGATTTTTTACAATTTTATGAGTTTTTTCCTTAAAAAAAAAAGACACACATAGATCCAAAGAGAGAGACAAAGATTTGCATGAGAAGTTTTGCAAGTGAAAATTGAAGGCAAGATATTAGAGAGGAAAGCAGAGCTAGAAGAAAGAAGAGGGTGAGGGACAGATGCGAATTATAATTATCAACATAGAACAACTCGGAGAAAAAGTTGCAGGCCAGCAGATGACAGAGCTCAGTGTAAGCCAGTTCCAACAGAAGCCAATTGTGTGTGCGCATGGAGCTCTGGTGGCCTAGTGATAAGACGTTGCACTACCAACTCTAAGGTAAGCAGTTCAAGTCCATCAGCGACTAAATGAGGGAAAGACAAACACTCCCTTCTAGTGTGATTTAAAACCTCTGAAAACTCACTAGAAGATCCCAGAAAGCCTACTATGAGTCGCTTTTGACTACACAGCACCCAACAAAAACAGAGAAAGTAGTTGAACGGTGGCATTGAGTCCATTTTGACTCACAGCTTGTCTACCCCACTGGGTTTCCTAGGGTATAAATTGCATGGGAGGAGACTGTCCATCTTTCAACACCTGATAAATCTGAACTTTCAGAGAAGCATGCCTTTAAATTAGTACCATAACTTCCCAAAGATTATTATGTCACCAGCTATATATATATATATATATATATATATATAATCTCACCTGACATATTGAAAAGAATGAGTTGTTACTCATTGTGTCTGAAAACAATAGTGAAAATTCATAATTTTATTAAATTTTCTGTCTGTTTTAGGATTAATAACACCATTTTTTTCTTTGTTAATCTGATGTGGAGTCTGAATGGTTGTTGTTGTTGTTGTTATGTGCCATAGAGTCGCTTAGGACTCATAGCGACTCTGTGTACAAGAGCTCTAAACGCCGTTTTATCCTGTGCCAACCTCGCCATCTCAAACGCAGTTATTCCCACCGCTCCACTCACAGAATCGATCCATGTCATTGAAGGTCTTCCTCTCCTTCGCCGCCCCTCCACTCTGCCAAACATGATGTCCCTCTCCAAGAACCAGTCCCTCCTTGCAACATGCACAAAATATGTCAGACGGAGCTTCAGAATCCTTGACTCCAAGGAGCATTCTGGCTTCACCTTCAGTAATTGAGACTGTGGGTGGTAGACATAATTAATGCTCAAAACGCAGAGTTTCATGTTTACTCAGAGGTACCTTGGAAGAAGACTTGTCAATCCACTTATAAAAAAATCAGCCACTTAAAATCCTTTTGAGCACAATCCTATTCTGGTACATGTAGGGTCTATACATGTCTGAATCCAACTGGTTTAGTTTCATATATATAAACACTGACTGTATCCTAGATTATTTGGGTAAAGATAGAACTCAAACTGGAAAAAAAAATCCACAAAACAGGCCCAAAAAGCTTCCCAGAAGAGGAGTTCCTCCAGGAAATGGTTTAAAGTTGTTTGGAAATCTTTTTCATGTGGTGGACATGCCAAACCCAGGGAAGTTCAGAAAGAAACATTTCATTGACGATGCAGCTGAGCAGCTAACAAGATAAATTCAGCTGCACTCCTTCATGTGAAAGTAGAGCAAGGTTACAAAAGCTCCTGTGAAGAGTCTAGAAAGTCAAAGTGAATCCAGGCCTAGTATATTATTATCACTAACAACTGTGTTCCAGGCAGAGCTGCTGTGGAAGAGCTGTATCAAGCCAGCAGGGAGAGCCTTCCTGCTGCACAAGGTTCATATAATCATCCACCATCCCTGCAGATATTCCAGACGAGCTTGACGCCTTCAATTGAGAATGCTTAAAAAGAAAGAATACCACTCTGTCACCTTGAGAGAATTCTTCCAGAAACAGGGGAGATCGCTGGAAAGCAGTTCTTAGAGCACCACTGCCTTCTATGAAGCAGCTTTAAACAATTCTTTCCTTAACCAAGTCCACTGGCCTCTGGACCTCACACATCTGGAGATTTCAAGATTTTGTACCACAACAGAGCAACATTGACAAAAACCACACTTGTGACTCACCTTAAACTTAATATTGGTCTAATTCCAATTTTCTAAAACAAATATTTATACTTATTTGGATACAGGTGACATGTGATTCACAATTTGCTAAAAGCCCTCAGTAATCATTGTGTATAATTGAAAATGATACAAAGAAAATCTAAACTTACAAATTGTTTTCAAGTGCTATGAAGTTTTAATAAAGACAATTTAACGATTAAGACGGCACAATAGCTCAACTCATCATGTAGATGTTTACTTAGACATTTATTAAAATGCCATTCTGCAACTTTCCTTATGGTATTTGGGAGTCATTGCTTTTTATATAAAAAGATTGGTTTGTCTGGAGGCTTTAATCAAGATCAAGCTTTAGTCTGTCTTTGGTGAACACAATTGTCTCTGACCCTTGCAATACAGAATTTCTATAAGCACTTTTCACTCTCTGAACTGTCTTATGCTAGCCTTGTTCCCGAGAATACTGTCTGAGATTCCACTCTCTTCTTTACAACTGCTGTTACTTAATGAAGTTTAAACTATTTCCTGATTGTGTTTCCTTTGGAACTCAAGTGTGAATAAAAAATAGATCTCGTCAAATTATCCTAGAAAAGCAAAATTTAATATAAAATAAAATCTCAAAAAGTGATTCCATTGGGTTTCCGCAGCTGTACGTACCATGGTAGAAGTTTGCCCATCTTTCTCCTAAGTAGTGGATGGTGGATCCAAACCACCAGAGAGGTGCCACCTTTGGGTTACCAGCAAAAGTGCCTTTGGATGAGGCCACCGGAGCTCCCTTCATGCCTGTAATATAAAATGTTGTTGTTGTTTATTGCCTTCTAGTTGATCATAACTCATAGCTACCCTATGAACAAAAGGTCTGAAGCCCCTCTACAACTGCTGACATTTAGCAAAGTTCATAATTTCCAGAGGCATGTTATTTAGGAAGTGGATGCCACTCCCACTTCCATAAATACAGATAAATTCTAGCCTATTGGATATCTTCTCCTCTTATTTCTTTAAATAATCTTTTAAAACCTAAATCAGATTAAAAAACAAAACAAAAGCCAACTCATTATTAGCCATATGGTAGCCATTAGTTGCTATGCACTAGATTCTAACTCACAACAACACCATGTGTGCCGAGTCAAAGTGCTCTTTCAAGAGCTTTCAAAGCTGTAACTCTTCAGGAGCAAATCTCCTGGGATGTCTTCAGAGGCAACTCTGGGGGCTTTCAGCCACCAGCCTTTCAGCCAGCAGCAGAACACTGAACCTTTGCTGACGATTAGCAAAATGCTCAAAATTTTACAATGTTTGAGAAGTATACTTTCTCTAACAACATGAACATCATGTGAAAAATAATACTGTTATATGTTCAGTGTATATTTACAGTTTAATTTCAATTTCTTCCTTTCCAAGTAAATATCATATTGCAGTTCAACTCCAGCCAAAGCCTAGAAACTCCTGGACAAGTAGGCAGCTGTGGATCCAGTGTTGTGGGACAGGATGGTGTATTAATCCTAAAAGCACAATTCAATGGCCAGTATGATCCCTGGCTCCACATAACAGCCCTATCAGCTCCTCAGAGACAAAGCATGTCAGGTTATTGGAAAAGAAGAAAATTCTCAAGAAAATAACTAAAGGAAATGACATGTGTGGTTCTACTTTCTATTTCTGGATTCAAGATTTCTCTCTTTTCTTTCCAGTACATGCTGTTTTGTTTTGGTTTTGCTTTGTTTTGTTTTTAACTCTGAAGCTCTAATTGTGCTGTGGATAAATGCTCAGTTGCTCACTAAAAGGTTGACAGTTTGAACGCAGCAAGTGCTGCTTGAGAGAAAGATGAGATAGTCTGTTCCTATAAAGAATAGTCTTGGAAAGCTTATATTTTTACTCTGTGTGATCACTGAGTCATGATTGACTCAACTGCATAGAAAAACATGTCACAAAGGAGTTACCAATGGCTGATTGAATTGATGCAGTCAATACATATGTTGCATAGGGTGCTCTGGTGGCCTATTGATAAAAATTTGTACTGCAATCCCAAAGGTATGCCTTTCGAATCAACCAGCTGCTATGTAGGAGAAGGATGGGAAATCTTCTCTCTAATGATTAACTGCGCCTGCAAAATTGCCAGAGAATCAGCTCAACAGTACACAACGACAACAACATATTAAAAAAACCCAAAACCTGAACTGGGGAGGCGTGAGGAAGACAGAGGGGTAAAATGTGCAGCAAAGAATTAATGAAAATCTACCTTCCCTGTAAACATTCGCTAAAATCTCAATTAAAATAAAAATTTATTTTTTATAAAAGATCTAACCAGTTTATAGTCCATAACTTTTCCTGGTTTTCCCTCTTCCAAGAAACACTGGTGGTTGACTCAGCTGAGCTGGGCACATGTGTGTTGGGCATGTAATCTGAGTGGAAAAGCACAAATATACACAAGTGAATGCTTTCCACATCTTTCTGTAAAAATGTATCAAGCTTTGATATGAAATAATATTGTACATCATCAACTATCTTGGGAGATGCTGGAGAGTATTATGCTAAATCAATTAGCTCAGTCCCATAAAGACAAATACTGTATAAGATCATTTTTGTACGAATAGAAAGATAACTAGAAAAACATGTATGAGGATCCAAGGTGAGGAGGGGAGCAGAAGGATGAGGACGGGGTAGTAAACATAAGGTTCCATAATATGACGGGTCGCTGGAGGTAAAGACGGGTGGTGGATAAAGAAAATGGGAAAGATCTGGTGTGAAAAACAATGTATGAACACTTCATAAGTAAAGCAGTATAAAACACTTTTTTTTATTAATTTCGATGAACATCTACAGAGATTTTGGACTTCCATTCATTCATTGTTGCACTTTTCTCCCCGTCCACCCCACCTCCACCTCCAGTTCACAGCAAAAGAAAAACCCCTTCATTGGTACACAATCCCCCCCATACACCCCTGCTCCCACCCCCACCCCGAGTATACTCCACGCTGCAACCCTCATTCCAGACTCAGGACACTCATAATGCCCGAAAATATTACTTTTAAACTATTTTCTCCCTCATCGACTTCAATGCAGTAAACATAATTTATCCAGTTTTACTCAGTCTTACCAGCACCCTGATGTCAGCCTCATTCTACAACCTTGGCACTATAAAAAAAAAGAAAAAGATCTATTCAATTGACTAGAAGAGATATATATTTGTTCCCTTTGCAAAGAAAGGTAACATGACAGAGTATGGAAATTATCGAACAATATAATTGATATCATATGCAAGCAAAATTCTGCTGAAGATTATCTAAAAAATGACTAGAACAGCACATCAACAGAGAACTGTCAGATGTGCAGGCTGGCTTAGAAGGGGTCATGGTACTAGGAATATATAGCTAATGTTAGATGGCTCTTGGCTGAAAGCAGGACGTACCAGAGGAATGTCTATATGTGTTTCTTGATTATGCAAAGGTGTTTGTGTGGATCACAACAAACTGTGGCTGACTCTGAGAAGAATGGAGGAACAGAGAAAGAGAGGAAGAACCTCGATGAAATGGATTGCTTTAGTAAGTGAGATAAAGAGGTAATAAGATTGGCAAAGGATAGAGCAGGGATCCAGGCTATTGTACATAGGGTCACTATGAGTCACAAGTGACTTGACCACACATAGCAACAAACAACATCCAGTTATAGACCGTCACTTTTTCTGATTTTTCCTTCTCCCAAAAAGCATTGGTGGTTGACTCAGTTGAGTTGTGCACGTGTGTGCATGCAATCTGAGTGGAAATGCAGATGTATGCTCAAGTGAATGCTTTCCACATCTTTTTGTTAAAATTTACCAAGTTTATATATGGAGTAATATTGTAAACCCTGCTTCCAGTTCACCTCAGGCCCTCCTTTCTGATGCCTTCTCTTTGCTAGCTCCTTGCTCCAGTCTTTAGGGTTATCAAAGCAAACATCAAAACACTTTGTAGTTGTGCAATTTGGTTGAATACTTCCTGAGAATCTAGACAAGCGGCACTGTGTAGTCTGTTGCGAATGTTGTTTGTTTAACTTTGCTGACATTTCTTACACTCAAATGACATCAAATTCATTTCTTATATTGCAAGATAATGTGTGTGTGTATGTGTGTGTGTGTGTGTGTAACGAATATAGTTTTTCTGTGTGTTTATCATCACGAAGCCAGTTTAACAAATCTATTCTTTCACATTTTCAGAATTAACCACATTAGTAAAAAGGATAAACCTTCCATTTTAAAGAGCTCTTTTTTCTTTCTTAATCATGTGTGGAATGTGCCTTATGGCTCCTTCCCTGTGTAAATAATGTGTAAAATAACCAAAGTGCCATCATTTCCTGACAGCACAGGCTTTTGATGAATAGGGCTTTATGTGGGATTATCATGTGACATTTCCAAACTAAATTTTATTTATGAGTCATATAGAGTACTAGAGTGTTACCATTCCTTAGTGTGGGCTTTGTACATTTTGCAAGAAAAAGAATAAAGGCAAGAGGTCTGGAGTTGTTGTTGTGTGTCATCGAGTTGCCTGTGACTCATAGCAACCCTCTGTATAATAGTTCTGAACTCTGCTCTATCTTGAGCCAGTCTCACTGTCTCCAATACACTTAACCCCCATTATCCCAGTTACTCTGTTAATCTCATCTAAGGTCTTCCTGTCTTGTGATGTCCATTCTTCTAACCATGATGTTTTTCTCCAAGAACTGGACTCTCCTGGCAACAGGCTCAAAACATGCAAAACAGAGCTCCAAAATCCTTGTCTCCAAGCAGCAGCCTGTCATCACTCTCTCAAAGATAAACCTGTTTGTTCTCTTGGCAGTCCATGGCATGTTAAATACTCTTCTCCAGCACTACAACTCAAAAGCATCAATTCTTCTTCTGTCATCTTTGGTCATTGTCCAGCTTTCTGATACATACCAAGTAATTATGAAGACTAAGGCCTGAATTAGGCATACCTTAGTCTCCAGAATGGCATTGTTACACTTCAGCACTTTTAATTTTTTTAATTTTAATTGTGATTTTAATGAAAGTTTACAGAAAAGTTGGATTTTCATTCATTTATTGTTGCACAATTTTCTCCCTTCCCAATTCTAGATATAAGTCCCTTATCCAACATGTCATTACCAAACAATTTTTTCCTGGTCTGTGGCTGCCCTTTTTATCCTGTTGGAGAAGTTTTTGGATGTGCATAAGGATTTGATTCTTAGAAGGTCCCATTTATCTATCTTATCTTCTCCTGGCTGTAGATTTTTTTCAGGATGTTAGGAAGACTGTTTATGTTGTGGATTAGGACTTTTAGAGTTCTTCCAAGCTTTTCTTTAAGGTCCATGATCCACTTGGATTTGGTTTTTGTGTATGGAGTAAGGTGTGGATCTTGCTTGAGTTTTCTGCAGAGTTTTCCAATTTTGTTAACATCGTTTGTTAAAAAGGCTGTCATTTCCCCACTTAACTGATTTCATCTCCTAGTCAAAATCAGTTGACCATAGGTAGATAGGCTGCTTCCTGGGTTCTCAATTCTATTCCATTGATCTACATGTCTGTCATACTGGTACCATACTGTCTTGACCACCATGGTAGCGTAGTAGGATTTGAAATCAGGGAGTGAGATTCCTCTTGCCTTGTTTCTCTTTTTAAGGAATGCTTTGCTTATTCATGGCCTCTCTCCATTCCAAATACATGCATTATGTTTTATAAACTTAATCACTGCTGGACATTGCCCATTATTATACTGTCTTTTCTCCTGGATCTTTTCCTCCCCTTACCTCCCTTAAGTTCCCGTACATGTTTTACTAGCTATCCTTCTATTTTTACAATAATAATTTTATGCAATATTTGTCTTTATTAGACTGCTTTAGGTCACTCAGCATAATGCTCTCAGCCTTGCCCAGGTTACGTAGATTTTTCAAAATCGTTGCTCCTAGGTGGTGCATTATATTCCACTTTGTGAATGTACCACAGTTTCTCAATCCGCTCGATTGTGATTGGACATTTGGGCTGTTTCCAATTTCTTGTGATGATAAATAACACTGCCATGAACATTGGTGTACAAATATCCATTTGTGTCTCAGTTTTAATTTCCTTGGGGTATATTCCTAGTGTTGGAATAGCTGAGTTACATGGAGTTTCTGTTCTACATTTTGAGGAAATGCCAAACTGTCTTCTAGAGTGGTTGTACCATTTTACAATCCTACTAACAGTGTATGAGAGTTCTCATCTCTCCACAACCTCTATAATATTTATTCCTTGATGACCTACTAAACTTCGCCACTGCTATTGGGGTAACTTCTAAAGATTAAATCTCTGTGCTCATAAAAAACTTTTTCCAACAGGGTAAAAAGAAAGCCTACCAATTGGGTACAAACATTTGGCAACACCATTTTAGAAAAGGGTTTCACAAAAAAGTTTGCAGACACTCCTGGGCCTTCAGAAAAAAAAGATTGATAAGCCAATTACAAAATAAGCAAAAGATGTAGAAAGACTTCATAGAAGAAGACATTCGGGTGACCAGCAGACATATGATGAAATGCTCAAAATCACTGGCAATAAGAGAGATGCAAATCAAAATTACATTGTTGTTTTTAAGTGTTATTATGTTGGCACTGTGACATGGCCATAGACACTTGAATTAAACACTGCTGAAATTAAGCTCCATCATCACAATCCCTGCTATGCTTAAAATGTTGTTGCCATCACTGTATTTATTCATGTTGTTGAGGTTTTTCTTTTTGTACCCTGACCCTCCACCTTACCAAATATGATGTCCTTCACCGGGATCTGGCATCTTATAATATCATATTCAAAATAAAACAAAATCTTGGTGTCTTTGTTTCTAAGCAGCATTCTGTATGCATGGGTTCCAAATAGATCCACTTGATCTTTTGGAATTCTGTGACACATTTAATATTGCTCATCACAACCACAATTTATAAGCATTAATTCTTTCTTTTTCTCCATTCATTGTCCAGTTTCACATGAATATGATACCATGGTTAGACTGAGGAGCACTCTCTTATTTAAACTATATCCTTACTCTTTGGCTCTTTAAAAAGTTCCTTGCCAGCAGATCCGCTAACGGAAAACTATCATTTAATTTGTTAACTGTTGCTACCATAGATGTTGATTGTGTATCTATTGATGGCATATCAATTGACATATTTTAACTAACAGATGTTACCTTAGATGTGCTCACCAAGTTGTGTCAAGAACCCTGGAGAACAACCATTTCGCCAACTGACTGGAAGAGATCTATATTTGTTCCCATTTATTGAATATTATCATTGATACCACATGGAAGCAAGATTCTGCTGAAGATTATACAAAAATGAATGGAACAGACACCAACAGAGAACTACCAGAAATGCAGGATGAGTTTAGAAGGGGTCGTGGTACTAGGGATATTGTAGCTAATGTTAGATGGATCTTGTCTGAAAGCAGGGAATACCAGAGGAATGTCTGTTTGTGTTTCCATTGATTATGCAAAGGTGTTTGACCGTGGCTGACTCTGAGAAGAATGGGAATCCCAGAATATTTGCTGGTGCTAATGCAAAACCTATACTTGGACCACAAGGTAGTTGTCAGAACAGAGCAGGGAAATACTGCATGGTTCAAAATTGGGAACACCAGGAATGTGTCATACCTCCATACCTTTTCAACCTATATGCAGAACAGATTATCCAGGAGGTTGGGCTGTATGAGGAGAAGTGTAGCATCAGGATTGGAGGAAGATTCATCAACAAACTGTGTCATGTAGATTACACGACCTGCTTGCTGAAACTGAAGAGGACCTGAAGCACTTGCTGTAGAAAGTCAAGGAATGCAGCCTTCAATATTGATTGAGACTCAATATCCAGAAGACAAAGATTTTCACCACTGGGCCAATTGGCAAAATAATGATGGATGGTGAAGTGATTGAGATTGTTCACAGTTTTAGTTTGCTTGGCTCCACAGTTAACACTCTTCACACCAGCAGCAAGGAAATTAAAAGATGTATTGCGATGGGAAAGTCTCCTGTTTGAGACATCTCCAGGGTATTGAAGAGCAATGTTGCCATTATGGAGACTAAGGTGTGCCTGATACAGGCCATGGTCTTTGCAATCACTTTGCTATGTCAGTGAGGTGGACAATGACTAGGAGAATAGAAGGAGAATTGATGCCTTTGAGCTGTGGGTGTTGGAGAAGAATATTGAATATACCATGGACTGCTAAGAAAATGAACAGATCCATCCTGGAGAATGTTAAACCAGGCTACTCCTTGGAGGCAAGAATTCTGAAGCTTTCTCCTACATACTTTGGACATGTTGCAAGGAAGGACCTGTTTGTGGAGAAGGACATTATCCTTGGGAGGGTGGAGGGACAGTGCAGGAGAGGAAGACCCTCTATGTGGTGGATTGATTCAGTGGTTGGGATAATCTGGGTGGGTGTGTCAGAGATGGTAAGATTGGCACAGGATAGAGCAGGGTTTAGTGCGGCTATACACAAGGGTCACTATGAGTGGCAGGTGACTCAATGGTACATAACAACAGCATCTATGTTGCCTGCCCTGGAACCTGCCTTGTACTGAGCCAGTCTCATTAATTCTGACACACAAACCCTCATCTCCCTAGCTAATGCATCAATCCTTCCTAACTAGAGGCTTCTTCTGTCTGCTTCACTGTCCCTCCACCCTTTAAAGCATGACATCCTTCTCCAAGGTTTGGTCTCTCCTGGCCACGTGCCCAAAGTATGTGAGATGGAGCTTCAAACTCCTAGCCTCCAAGGAGAAACTTGTTTTCACCCTTTCCAAGATGGACCTATTTGCCTTCTTGGCAGTCTGTGGTATGGTCAAGACTATTCTCCAGCATCACAATTCAAAGGAATGGATTCTTCTTCTGTAATCCTTAGTCATTGTCCAGTTATCTGATACACAGCAAGTAATTGCAAAGACTATGACCTGGATTAGGCACACATTAGTCTGTAGACTACCTGGCCACCTGACTGGAAGAGATCCATATTTATTACCATTCCAAAAATTAGTGAGTCAACAGAGTATGGGAATTATAAAAAAATATCACTAATATCACACACTAGCAAAATCCTATTGAAGATTATTCAGACATAGTGGAATAGTACATTGACAGAGAACTATCAGAAATACAGGCTGGGTTTAGCAGTAGTCAAGGCACTAGAGACAATATTGCCAATGTCAGATAGATTTTGACAGAAAGCAAAGAGTACCAGAGGAATGCCTATCTGTGTTTCATTGACTATGAAAAGGCATTTGACTGTGTAGATCACAATAAATTGTGGCTAACCTTTAGGAGAATGGGAATTACAGAACACTTGATTTTGCTTATGCGAAACCTGAACTCATACCTGAGAGCAGTACTCAGAACAGAGCAGGGAAATACTGCATGGTTCAAAACCAGGAAAGGAGTGCATTAGGGCTGCATCCTATCTCCATACTTTTTTAATATATATGTAGAACGGATCATTCAGGAAGCAAGGCTTTATGAGCAAAAGTGTGGCATCAGGATTGGAGGAAGCCTTAACAACAACCTACATTATACAAATGATACAACCTTGCTTGCTGAAACTCAAGAGATCCTGAAGTGCTTGATGCAGAAAGTCAAGAACTGTAGTCTTCAATGGGGACTGAAGCTCCACATCAAGAAGACAAAGATTTTCACTACTAGGCTAATTGGAAGCACCATGATAGATGAAGAAGAGGCTGAGGTTGTTATCAAATACAGCTTGCTTGGCTCCGCAATCAACACTCTTGGCACCAACAGTCAGGAAATCAAAAGACAAATTGCATTGGGAAAATCTGCTGTCAGGAACCTTTCCAGAGTACTGTGCATCTATGGAAAATTAAATACTTGACTGTTTCAACATTTTCTCCATTTTATGTCATTTCTTATCCACCTAAAAAAAATATAAGAAGCGTAAATTTATTCCCTCACAATTTAAGAGGTCAAAAAGTCCAGATTGGTGTGGCAAGTCTAGAAGGATGCAAATATGAATAACAGACATATTAACAGGTCTTTCTTGTATGTGTATGGATATTATCCCATCACTGACGGCATGGTATTTATTTATTAACCACTTTTGAGAATATTTGTTACTATTGAAGTATAATCCATTCTGAAGACAATAGTCTATATTTCATCGGTATGTCTTCTTCCTTTTCTGCAAACAAGTTTGTGAAATCTGTATATCATGCTCTGTTAATGTCTTTCTCCAATATGATGTCACTTTATTCTTCATATGTTTTTGTTTTCTAAGTCTTTTCTCACTATACATATTGAATATTGTTGTTACATATTGAATTGAATCTGACCCATAGCTGATCCTCCAGTAAGTTTTCAGAGACCAAAAAATTCCCTGCAAGGAGATTACCTACCTTTCTACCACAGAGCAGCTGGTGGGGTTTAACCAGGTGCCTTTGGGTTGCCAGTGGAACTCCTTACTACTAGGCTACCAGAGGTACCTTGCAGATTGAATAGGTATGGAGAAAGAGTACAATGTTGATGTACATATTTCTTGATTTTAAACAATGTGATATACCCTTGCTCTGTTTAAATGACTACTTCTTGGTCCATGTGCAGGTTACATATGAGCAAATGTTCACATTGTGGGCTGTTATTCCAAGGCTTAATGTATCATAAAATCATACTGACCAGAGTGTTGCAGATTCTCTCTGATACCTAAATTCTTAATGTTTTCTTCATTACTCTAACCATAAAATAAGCACCATAACCAGTGAGAAAGAAAAAATAATCCTATCACACTTTTCTCTTTGATATATTTCTTCTAAATATATAGATCATTCAAGCATAGTACGTTTCCACTGATACTGAAGGAACCTAATTTAGTTAAACGATGGGACTTCAGTCTTTTCAGACTTAATGTTAATACTTTAGATTTTATTAACAGTCAACACAAATGATGTGAATTATATTCACACAATTTACGTGGCAATAGTTGTACCTTGCCAAATTCTGAACTTCTCCTGGATCAGGGCAGAGTATTGATGCTCATTTGGAGAAGCTCTCTTTATAATTCATTCTTTTCAGTAAATTAAAAAAGTAATAGGATGTAGAGCACTCTGCACAGTAATCTTTAAAACTAACAAAATGAATCTCTGCAACAAGGGACCATAGAAAGCAGAAAACCCTCTTGTGTTCATTATCATGTATGGATGCAAACATCTCTCTCATTGTAATGAAATAATGATATCTGATTTTCTGCAGTTCCATTGACAAGTAATAAGAAAGATGTCTAAACAGGTATGGCAGGATGAGGGTTAAATCTGATTGTAATTAGATTGCAGTATGCATGGTCATGTGGCTAATAGTAAATTTTCCTTGATTAACTGGTCCTGTTTGTTAAGAGCTCCTATTAACATTAGTGCTCTCTGTGTTGGCTGTGGAGACACACCATGGACCAGTGCGAAATTAATGAAGGCAGGTACGCATGCTGATTAGAATGTGGCAGTTTAATAAACTCTTCCAACATTAAATTATTTAATGCATTCATGCTCATGCAGGCTATTCGATGGTCAGCTTGACCACCTATGTGTTAATATTGGGAATTGAAATGCAGAGAGTGGAAGAGATATAGTGGTGTATGAGGTAATTAGCTCTCATGTCTGATAAATGGGGCAATACCTATGTGTGCGCATGTTTTAGCAGGCCACAAATGGTGCTTTCATTAGCTGGAATCTTCTCTGGAAATTTTTATAAATGTTTAGTTTGATTTTTGCACCGTAAACAGTGGATCTGATCACTGCTGCCACTGTCTATTGAATATTTGAGGCAAATTTCAAGTCATTTATAAAGTAAGCTGTGATCTTAAAATAAACAAGTCACAAAAAATTAGAAAGGAAGCTTATCAATAAACATCTCCAATCTAGACATAATCTCTATTTGTCATATAGAAAATACTTTCTGTAACAATGTTATTTCTAGATATAAATTCAAATACCTATTAGATTTTAAGTAAAATAATAAGACCTTGTATATGTACAATGCTCTACAATTTATATGAAGCTTGCACATGTCTTATTTAATACTAACCATAGCCATTTTAGGTGAGTAGTTATTTACTAATAAGTAGTCTAACAGAATTTTAAAAACTAATTTCTTGTAGCCCAAAGTTCATAGAGCTTAGCACAATTCTACAGCTTCCTACAAAAATATACTTGTGAGAATCAACCACAATTTATAAAATATGCTAAAGTTATAACACAAAGCAAGCATTGTAGCAACCAAATCTCTTTGTGAATAGGATACTACTTAGATTTGGCAGAACACTGAAAAAGGGAATATCTACATTTTAGCAATGTATAAATACAAAAAAAAAGCTTTAGATGGTTTCGATTTTGAGATACTTTGGTTGTAGCAAATATCACAATAAAGATAGTCACACCTTTTTTTAGTGCATATGAAAGTTATATTTACACAATACTAGAAGCTCTGGTGGACTGAGCTGATAAAGACTTCATCTGATAAAGAGTTGAGCTGGCAACCCAAAAGGTTTAGGTTTGAATCCACCAGCTATACTGTGGAAGAAAGATGTACAAATTCCTGCCCTGGTATTACACAGCCTCTGAAAACCCACTGAAGGGCCAACTATGAGTTGGTTGCTACTAATAATAATAAAGGCAGTCTACTAAATGTGCAATTTGAAATATTGCTAAACCTAACAAGGTGTGACCAAGGGCATGAAGTGAATGCAATCTGTTGGGGGGCGGGGGTGGAAACGAAACCTAAATACTGTCTTGACATAAGGTGAGCCCTGACTTCAGTTTGAAAAGTCATAGTATCCTCCAAGGGCAATAAAGTGGAGAGCAAGACAAGGGGTATACCTGTAGTGATCTTATATAAAGCTTACATTATGTGTCAGTACAAAACTGTACAGACCCTCTATTTCCAGAGGTGGTTGTTGTTGTTGTTATGTGCCGTCGAGTCACTTGTGACTCATACAGACCCTATGTAATAGAGTCCTAAACCTTGCTCTATCCTGTGCCATTTTTACTGTCTATGACACACCCACTCCCACTGCCCCAATCACCAAATCAATGCATCTCATCGAGGGTCTTCCTCTCCTGCACTGTCCCTGCATGCTCCCAAACATGTTTTCCCTATACAAGGACTTGTCCCTCCTTGCATCATGCCAAAAATATGACAGACAAAGCCTCAGAACCCTTGCCTCCAAGGAGTATCACAGTTTCACCCTCTCCAGGACAAACCTGTTTGTTCTCCTAGCAGTCCATGGTATATTCAACACTCTTCTCCAGCACCACAGCTCAAAGACATCAATTCTCTTTGTATCATCCCCAGTCACTGTCCAACTCTCCGACACATAGCACGTAATTGCAAAGACTATGGTCCAGATCAGGCACACCTTAGTCTCCAGCCAAATGGGGTTGCTCTTCAATACTCTGGAGAGGTATCTGACAGCCGACTTTCCCAATGCAATTGGTCTCTTGATTTCCTGGCTGCTGTGTTGACTGTGGAGCCAAGTAAACTAAAACTGTTAACTATCTCAATCTCTTCACCATCCATACCGATTCTGCCAATTGTTCCAGTGCTGAGAATCTTTATTTTCTTGGTGTTGAGCTTCAATCGATATTGAAGGCTGCAGTCCTTGAACTTCTACAGCAAGTGCTAAGGTCCTCCTTAGTTTCAGCAAGCAGAGTTGTGTCATCTGTATAATGCAAGTTTCTGATGAATCTTCAACCAATCCTGATGCCATATTCCTCCTCGTACAGCCCAGAATCCCAGATGATCTGTTCTGCATATAGAATGAAAAAGTATGGAGGGAAAAAATACATCCCTGGTGGACACCCTTACCGATTTTGAACCGTGTAGTGTCTCCTTGCTCTGTTCTGATGACTGCCTCCTGGTTCAAGTATAGATTTTGCATAAGCCCAATCATATGCTCTGGGATTCCATTCTTCTCAGAGTCAGTCATAGCTTGTTGTGATCCACACAGTCAAATGTCTTTGCCTAGTCAATGAAGCACAGATAGAGATTCCTCTGGTACTCTCTGCTTTCTGCCAAGATCTATCTAACATTAGGAATAATATCTCTAGTATGACAGCCTCTTCTAAACTCAGCCTGAACTTCTGGCAGTTCTCTGTTGACGTGTTGCTCCAGTCATTTCTAGATAATTTTCAGCAGAATCTTGCTTGCATGTGATATTAATTATATTGTTCAATAATTTTCACCGTCTGCTGGGTCACCTTTCTTTGGAATGGGAACAAATATCCATCTCCTCAGTCAGTTGGCCAGCTGACTCTTCTCCAGATTTCTTGGCACAACTTGGTGAACACATCCAGAGCAGTGTCTGTTTGTTGAAACATGTCAATTGGTATGCTGTCAACTTCTGGAGCCTTGTTTTTCAGAGAAACTTGAACTTCCAGAGAAACTTGAACATCCTCCTTCATCACCATAGTCTCTTACTCATACATTATTTCATGAAATTCTTCTATGTCAGTCAATTCCTTCTGGTACAGTGGTTCTGTATACTCCTTCCATCTTCTTTTAATGCTTCTTGGATCATTTAACACTCTGTCTAAAGCATCCTTATGGATTGCCACTCGTGGCTTGAATTAGTTTTTCAATTCCTTCAGCTTAAGAAATCCTGAGTGAGTTCAGTCCTTTTCATTTTCTGACTCCAGCTCTTTATACATTTCATTATAGTATCTTGCTGCATCGAGCTGACCTTTAAAATTCTGTTTAGCTGTCTAATTTCTTGATTTCTACCTTTACCTTTGGCTTCCCAATGAGGTAAAGAAATATAAACCTCTAGTAAGGTCATCAACAAATTAGGTTCATTAAATCACAAGGCTGTACACTATAAAAAGTAATTCCTGGGAGAAAGAATAAATGGATTTCTCGGTCCATTTACTGCTATCAATAAGAAAAAATTTTTCCTTTTCCTGATGTCAATTAGTTCTCCCATTCTTAGGATGCAGCTGAAATAAAAAGAATGAAAAGTTATTCATGCAAAGTCAAAAGATTGTACCAAAATTAATGAAAAAAGAATGCACAGGAGACTGAGAAAGATCTATCTTCTAGTCATACATGTCCTAGATAGGAAGTGAACAATCAGCTTCTCTACATAGATCAGGAATCAGTCCTCAGGACAAAGCAAGAAAATACTGCATGGTTCAAAATCGGGAAAGAAGTATGTCAGAAATGAGTCCTGTCCATATCTTTTCAATCTGTATGCAGAACAGATCATTCGGGAGGCTGGGCTCTATGAAGAGGAATGTGACACCAGAATCAGAGGAAGACTCATCAACAACTTGCAATATGCAGGTGCCACAACCTTGTTTGCGGAATTGGAAGAGGACATAAAGTGTTTGCTGCAGAAGGTCATGGACTGTAGTCTTTAATAAAGATTGAAGCTTAACAACAAGAAGACAAAGATCCTCACCTCAGGGCCAATTGTCAGCACCATCATAGATGGAGAAGAGATAGAGATTGTTAACTATTTTACCTTGCTTGGTTCCACAATCAATACTCTTGGCACCATTAATTAGAAAATCAAAAGACAAATTGCATTGTGGATATCTGTTGTCAAGGACTTCTACAAAGTTTTAAAGAGTAATGATGTCAGTATAGGGACTAAGGTATGTCTTCACGATCACTTGCTATGCATCAGATAGCTGGATGATGACTAAGGATGACAGAAGAATAGATGCTATTGAGTTGTGGTGCTGGAGAAGAGTATTAAACATACCATGGACAGTGAAAAGAACAAACAAGTTTCTATGAGAGAGGGTGAAACCAAGCTTCTCCTTGGAGGCAAGGATTTTGAAGCTCTGTCTCACATATTTTGGGCATATGACCAGGAGGGTGCAGTTCTTGGAGAAGGACATCATATGGAAGTGTGGAGGGACAGCACAGAAGAGGAAAACCCCAGATGAGATACATTGACACATTAACTGGGGTAGATGTGTCAGAATCAGTGATATTGGCTCAGAGCTAGAGTCAAAGATAACTTGATAACACATAACAAAAGCAACAGTGAGGGAACTGGAAAAAGGGAACTTTCAAGTCACTCAAATCTTTGTCAGGACCTTCTAATTGTATACTACTAAGACAAGAGATACCAACGCCTCTTTTTGCACCTCTAAAGACAATCCGGGGGAATTCTTGGGAGAGAGCTTTGAAAAGCAGTGGTAGATAGAAAGCCCTGCCTTTTAACAGTATACTCTGTAACCTCCCTTTTTTGAGGGTCTGAATGATAATCTGACACTCTAGCTGGCCCTCAGCCACCTTTATGGTTTAATTCTTACTATTGTCTTTTGTCTCTAAGTAGCGTCAAAGGATGCTGTGGTAATGAATTAACATGGTCCCTTTGACTGGCTATTACAAAGCTGATTGGAGTATCATTGGGATCTGTTTTCTGTGCTTTTCTTAAACAGTATAGATATTATTGATGGCTGGCACGTCTCTGTGGTTGGTGGTTGTTTATATGAACATTGTAATGTGATAGACTTCTACCTAACTACCATGGAGTCTATGAATTTTGACAGTTATTTCGAA
The DNA here is from genome assembly GCF_000299155.1 of Elephantulus edwardii. Lineage (NCBI taxonomy): Eukaryota > Metazoa > Chordata > Mammalia > Macroscelidea > Macroscelididae > Elephantulus > Elephantulus edwardii. The sequence goes on along the minus strand of NW_006399974.1, from coordinate 2,037,411 downwards.
ACTGGAAGAAATGCCATCCCCCCCCCCAACAAAGTGTGTCCTCTTTTTGATTAAAATGGCTCCTTATTTTCTCTGAATCTAGCTGGCAATTTGTACAATTAGAATAAGCTATTTCCAATTGACTTGTTTGGATATTTTTAGCTAATGAGCATTATAGAAAATCACTGTTTTCTATCCATCTAAGTTATTTATCCCAAAGAAAATGCATAGATTCCAAAAATAGCTGAAATCAGGCTACACTTGTCTTTTTACTTTCAGTCTTTGGCTTCTTTGAAAATCCAAGCATAAGGAAACACTTTAACAGACTAGCTAAAGTAGAGGACAATTAGGATGATACAAGACACACAGAAAGAGTTTAAAAATTAAGCAACCACTTATTTTTTTTATATTGATCTTATGTCCTACCACTCTACTAGATCTATAGCTCTAACATTTTGCTGTTGTTATTGTTGTTGTATCCTTGGAGTTTTCTGTGTACACTATCATATCATCTGCATACAATGACAGTTTAACCATCTCTTTATTGATCTGGAACTCAGTGGGATTTCTCTACAGTAACAAAGAGAACTCAGAGAAGAAAACCAAGAAAGCAGTAGTACCTAATTAGAGACAACAGTCTTGTACAAATAAAATTACAAAACCTTTCTGTGAGACACAGTAAAAGACATAAATAAATTAAAAATGATCCCTGTTCATGGATGGGAAGACTCAATATTGTAAAAATGATAATCTTACCAAAAGATATCAACATGTTCATGCAATCTTAATAGAGATACCAAATTAATTTTTTTCAAGAGATTGAAAAGGAAATTGTCAAGTTTATTTGGAGAGGCAAAACCCCAAATAAGCAAAACACTTCTGAAAAACAAAAAATGAAATGGGAGGCATAGTACTCCCTTAAGTCAAAATCTACTACACAGTGGTATTAACTAAAACAGCATGGTACTGTTTCAAGGACAGGTACAAAGACCAATGGAACAGAATTGAAAACGTAGAAGTGAACAGCTATATAGGGGTCAACTGATATTCAAGAAGGAAATAAACCTATCAAATGGGGAAAGGACAACCTTTACAAATGGTGCTAGCAAAACTGGACTGCTACCTGCAGAAACAGGTTCAACATCTCATATCCTACACAAAATTCAACTCAAGGCTGATCAGAGACCTGGAACTAAAGTTCAAAACCATAAAGTTCATCAGAGACAAGCTTCCATCATGCTTAGATAGCCTCATCTGTGGTATAAAGGGCGTGCCAAATACAGCCAGAAATGCACAATCTGGAGAGGACAAATTTGATGAACAGGACTTTCTAAAGATTAAATCCCTGTATGTAAAACATTTTTCAACAGAGTGAAAAGAAATCTACTGACTGGAAAAAAAAATTGACAATACCATTTCAGGGAAAGATCTTCTATCAATAGTTTACAGAATCCTACAGGGCCTCCACAAGCAAAAGACTGATAACACAATTACAAAATAGGCAAAAGACATGAAAATACTTTTAACAGAGTAAGATATTAGATGGCCAACAGACACATGAAGAAATGATCAAAATTTCTGGTAATAAGAAAGAGGCAGATCAAAACCACAATGAGATATCATCTCATATCAGTAGCAGTGACAAAGTTTAAAAGGACAGTAAGTAATAAATGTCAGAAAGGATGTGGAGAGATAGGAACTCTTATACACTGTTTGTGAGATTGTAAAATGGTACAACTACTCTGGAAGACTTTCCTCAAAAAGCTGAACATAGAAACTCTATATGGCCCAGCTATTCCACTGCTTGGAATACACCCCAAGAATATTAGAACTGAGGGAAAAGTGGAGATTGTCCAGAGCAGCATTATCCACCACAGCAAGAACATGAAAATAGCCCAAATGTCCAACCACAATTGAATGGATTGAGAAATTATGGTACATTCACAAGATGGAATACTATGCAGCACGCAGTATCAATGATGTTGAAAGTTACTACCTAACTTGGGAGGGGCTAGAGAGCTACGTGAACTAACACAGTTTCATAAGGACAAATGCTGTAAAGTCTGTTATTGTAGAAATAGAAAGATAACTGGTAAAATGTGTTTGAGGATCCAAAGGGGTAGGGGAAGGGGCAGAAAGGTGAGGATGGCAGAGGGGTAATTTTAGGGTCACATAACTTGATGAGTTGAGCGATGCGTGGATAAAGGAAATGGAAAGGATCCAGTGTGAAAAACAATGTATATGAACTTTATAAACCAGCACAAAATAAAAATAAATTTAAAAATATTAAGCACTAAGAATGACATGCATATAAAATAAAATTTTGATATTCTGCACGTCTTAAAAATACACAGACAAAGCGAACTTTCTGCATTAATATTTGTTTTTCTTTTTTGTCTTTTACCCTCCCTTTGCTCTCCCCCTTCCTACCTTCCCTCCTCTCATCTTCTCTCTTCTCCTCTCTCTTCTCTCCCCTCCTTTTTTTCTCACTCTCTTATAACTCTCATGTTGGGTATCACTCATAGCTGATCTTCCAAGGGATTTTCCAACATTGTAAATAGATGAATTTTCATCCAGACCACCCTTTCTATCCTCTAATGCATTATATTTGCTTTGACTAGGCATTTCAAATTTATTTAATTCTCGTGAGATTTCAATTAGACTGTTACACATCAGAGAGATGGACAGTGACTAAGGAGGATAGAAGGAGAATTGATGCCTTTGAGCCGTGGTGCTGGGGAAGAGTATTGAGCATACCATGGACTGCTAGGAAAACAAACAGATTCATCCTGGAAAGGGTTAAACCGGGCGGTTCCATGGAGACAAGGATTCTGAGTCTCCGTCTAACATACTTTGGACATGTTGCCAGGAGGGACGGGTCCTTGGAGAGGGACATCATGCTTAGGAGGGTGGAGGGACAGTGCAGGAGGGGAAGACCCTCTATGAGGTGGATTGATTCAGTGACTGGGGGACTCGGGATGGGAGTGTCAGAAACAGTGTGATTGGCACAGGATAGAGCAGAGTTTAGGGCTGTTGTACATAGGGTCGCTATGAGTCGCAAGTGACTCAATGACACATAACAACAACAACCAGAGTGGTTAGAAGTAATTTTTACATCTGCTTCTTCTTATTTTTTTATCTATATATAAGAAAATTGTAACATATAGATAGTTGTGCGTGTGTGTACATATAATCCTATTGAACACCAATAATACCATTTAATATAAATGTATACAACTTTGTTTTCCATATTATCTACTCTGAGAATATTTAGTTTTCATTAGAATAAAAAACAAGAAAAGTTGGAAAACAATTGCCTTAACACAAAAATATGTTACAATTACTGATCATTTCAGGATCTGTTTTGTGTTTATGCAACTGATTTGGGCTTCAGAATAGTGTTCATCTGGAGAAACGATAAACTTAACTATTATACTCTATTTTACCTAAATCAGTTGTTTGTTTGTCTGTCTTATTGAGAACTCTTCTGATTTATAGAGACAAAACACTGTTGTAATCTTCGAAATATTGGGAGCATTGGTATCCAAATATCAGTATCTATCATGTGCTTACTCTTAGTTGTTGAGGTCTTCTTAAAAGTAGAAACAATATATTATTCATTATTTTTTAAAAGGCTTTACTCAAAGAGCATGGGATACACAATGGTGATAGGGATATAGATAGAAGAGGGAAATAATATCTGTTAGAAAGTTAGGGAAATGTTCCCTTCATAAAGTCTAAGAAAACACACATTTTACTCACAATTGTACAAATATCAGTGAGCTAACTAACATTTTCAACTAAAATACACTTAAGGCACCTTTCACAGAGATGTTTTCCTCTGAGAAAAAAAGAGTTAAAATCAAGTTTTCTATATTTGTTGCTGAGTGACCAAATTTATCCTTTAAATGAGATAAATAAGTCACCAAGTGTCATGGTCTATATTCACTAAAGAGAAAAGTCTTAAAAGCTATTCTGAAAAGCTACATCAAAATCAGAGTTCATGATTTATGCTCTTGAGTGTGTTTATACTCTTGTGGTGAAATTACACACACACACACACACACACACACATACACACGCACGCACACACAAAGTAAAAGATTGTAAGTAGATGCAGGAAAGAATTATTTAACTATTTTGGGTTTAAGTACAAAATAGAAGTCAAAATCTTGTAGAAGATTTAGGCAGATAAAAGGTCAGAAATATTAAACCTTCACTTACGAAGTTATTTTAAATATAATTGGTCAAACAGAGAAATCCAAATTTCACTTCCTTTTGTGAAACAGTAAAACAACAACAACAACAAAAAGGTTAATGGTTTTCCCCCACATTTCTAGTTCAAAAAGAGAAAAAAAAAACCCAAAAGAACCCCCCACCAGTTGAATTATAAAACCAAATTTGGCAAGGCCTTTATGGCATGATTTCAGCATGCTATTTCCGGGATCAAAATGTAGAGCAAGGCTTAAACGTTAATGAAGGTCATGTGACATGTTTTGTTCATGCGGTAGAATTATCATGTCCAGTCCTCAAAAAAAACGTGTCTCTGACTCAAATCTGAAAGGAAGCACAGAGATAGTCTTAGCTTTCTTTTTCTTCTCTTGGTTCTAGGAATACCTTCCAAATGTTTCTTTAATTCATTGGATACCTCTACTGAATTTTGCTGGCTTTAGATTTCCCTTTAATTTATAGCAGCAGAATAATCCAAGTGAATCCAGGTTGTTGCTATGTTCCATCAGGAAGATCTGATACATTTACAGCTAATATACATCCAAATTCATTAACATTTACTCAAAAGGCTTGCAGCAGGTGACTTTATGAAAGGAAACAGATGCATCAGAATGCCACCTTACTGTACTTGTAACTATTATAGATTTTTGTTCTGTCTGTGTAATATTGCTGCTGTCCATTTAAAGGGGATATATAGATAATGATATTAGCTTAATTCATTTTTAAATGTACAGAATTGCACAGAACTGTTTTCTGAGAAGCTTTGACAAGTGAGAGTTCAATTTTTAAACCAGTGCAATGGAGATTGACCTCAATAATTACTAAACCTAAATGAAACACTGATGACACAACCTTGCTTGCTGAAACTGAGGAGGACCTGAAATGCTTGCTGCAGAGGGTCAAGGACTGCAGTATGGATTGAGGCTCAATGTCAAGAAGACAAAGATTCTCACCACTGGACCAATTAGCAGCATCAGGATGGATGGTGAAGAGATTGAGATTGTTAACATTTTAGTTTGCTTGGCTCCACAGTCAACACTCTTGGCACCAGTAGCCAGGAAATAAAAAAAAGTATTGCAATGGGAAAGTCTGCTGTTAGGGACTTCTCCAGGGTACGGAAGAGCAATGGTGTCACTCTGGAGACTAAGGCTATGGTCTTTGCAATCACTTGCTATGCATCAGAGAATTGGACAATGACTAGGGAGGATAGAAGGAAAATTTATGCCTTTGAGCTGCGGTGCTAGAGAAGAGTAGTAAATGTACCATGAACTGCCAAGAAAACAAACAGATTCACCTTGGAGAGGGTTAAACCAGGCTGCTCCTTGAAGGCAAGGATTCTGGGGCTTCGTCTGACAAACTTTGGACATTCTGTTAGGAGGGACAGGTCCTTGAAGAGGGACATCATGCTTGGGAGGATGGAGGGACAGCGCAGGAGGGGAAGACCCTCTATGAGATGGATTGATTTGGTGACTGGGGTGATCGGGATGGGTGTGTCAGAGGCAGTGCCATTGGCACAGGATAGGGTTTAGGGATGTTGTACATAGGGTTACTATGAGTCACAAGTGACTCGATGGCACTTAACAACAACAACAAATGAAACAAGGCCCAAAGGGCTAAACACAGAGAGGGTTGTGGGTTCTAATCCCCAGAGGTCTGACCTAAGGCATGGCTGCCTAGATCTATAAAGTAGAAACAAAGGTCTCAGCGTTGGGCCAGTTAACCAGACACCTGTAGTCTAAAATATAGTCTCTATGCATTCTAAAGAAACTCAGGTCTTCATAAAAAGCTTTTATAATGAAACTAAAGAAAACTTAATAAAGTAAACTGGTTTTGACAAAAATGCAGAGGGGATTCCGGAAGTCCAGAGAATGCAGAAATTCATGTGGCACTCTAACTTTAAAACCTATTAACTATTGGAACAGTTGGGAAAATAGGATGATATAGTAGAACTGAATGCTTATACTGAAGTTAGAAGACAGTATGAGAGAGGAAGACCCCAGATCAGATAGATTGATACAGTAACTGGGGCAATGGGAGTTTGTTTGTTGGAGTCAGTGAGACTGGCTCAGGACAGGGCAGGGTTCAGAGCTGCCATACATAGAGTTGCTATGGGTCACAGGCAACTCAATGGCACATAACAACAACAACAACAGGATAGAAGAGTTCCTGAACCACATTTTTCCTCACCATTGGGAATGACAGTCATAACATATGGAGTAGATCATAACAAGTTATGGCTAACATGGAGAAAAATGGGAATTCCAGAGCACGTAGCTGTGCTCACGCAAAACCCATACCTAGACCAGGAGACTTTTGGGCAAACAGAGAAAGGGATTTAAACTCCATAGTTCAAAATTAAGACGGTAGTGTGCCAGAGTTGTATTCTTTCTCCATATCTATTGAATCTGTATGCTGAGAAAATTATTCAAGAAATTGGGCTCTATGAAGAGGAACATGGCATCAAGATTCAAGGGAGACTCATCAATAATCTGCCTTATACAGATGACACAATCTTGCTTGCTGAAAGTGAGGAGGACTTGAAGTACTTGTTGCAGAAGATCAAGGAATACAGCCTTTAATATGAATTGCATCTCAATGTCAAGAAAATAAAGATTCTTACCACTGGACAAATAGGCAACATCATAATAGATTAAGAAAATATTGAAATTGTCAATAATTCATCTTATTTGGATCCACAGTTAACACTATTACCAGCAGTTAGGAAATCAAGACACGAATTACACTGGGAAAGTTTTAAGTTAGGAACCTCTCTAAATTATTGAGGGGTAATGACTAAGGTGCATTTGATTCAGGCCATGGTCTTTCTAATCACTTGGTATCCATCTGAGATCTGGACAAAGAATAAGGATGACAGAAGAGGAATTGATTACTTTGAGTAGTTGTGTTGATGAAGAACACTGAATATCCCATGGACTGCCAAAAACCAAACATGTCTTGGAGAGGGCGCAGCTAGATTGCTCTTTGGAGGTAAAAATGATAGGGCTTCTCCTCACATACTTCAGACATGTTGCTAGGAGGGGTCATTCCTTGGAGAAGGACATGATTCTGGGAAAGGTATAGAGTAGGTGAAGGAGAGGAAGACCCTCGACCAGGTAGATTGACATATGATGACTACCACGATGGACTCTAATGTGCACATGATAAGAAAGTGTTTAGATCTGTTCATAGGATCATTATGAATTGTATTCTACCTGAAGACATATAATAAAAACTGGGAATGACAACCCATGACCCACAAATATGCAAAAATTTTGTAAGACAACAAATCAGACCAAGAACCTGAAAATTCTTTTTTGGTAAGATGATAGCCTAATATGTTTCTTCTGGCTGTGATGCTTGTAGGTACCACCAAATAATCAGTTGAGACTATGCCAATGTCCAATGTTTGGGGTCTCACAAGGGGATTGGAAAGCTTGCAAATAATGTAAATAAGGTACATTACACACTTAGGGGGATGTTGTCCGATAGTCAGGTGCCATCAAGTTAATCATAACATAACAACATCATGAACAAAAGATGTGAACATTGGTCTATCATGTTCCATCTTTGATATGGTCAGGTCTCAATGTATCAATCCATCTTGTTCCATGATATTCTCTCATTCACTTAATCTCTACCTTTTCCAGAATGTTATATTTTTCTAAGGACTGACCTCACCTAATAACAAACCCAAAGTATGTGAGATGATGTTTTAAGCATCATTGCTTTTAAGGAATATCTTGGTTGCACTCTATCTAGTGCAAAAAGACAGATTTGTTTGTTCTTTTGATAATTCATTGAATAGACAACACTCTTCTTTAATACTACAACTTAAAGGCATCTATTCCTCTTTTGCCTTCCTTTTTCCTTGCCCAGTTCTTAGAGACATGGGAAGCAATCGAAAATACCATAAAATGCACTTAGCTCTAAACTGACATCCTTGTTTTTTAGGACTATGGGGAGGTCTTTGACAGCAGATTTTCTCAGTGCAATATGTGTTTTAATTCCTTGACTGCTGGTGCAATAGATGTTTATTGTGAATCCAAACAAAAGGAAAATAGACAATTGCAATCTTTTCTCCATCAATCATAGTGTTGATTTTGCTCCAGTGATGAGGACTTTGTTTTCTTTTTGTTAAGATGTAATCCATATTAAAGACTATAGTCTTTGGTCTTCTTCAGTAAATGTTTCAAGTCTTCATCACTTGCTGCAAGCAAAGTTTTATCATCTACATAGTGTAAATTGTTGATAAGTTTTCCTCCAGTCCTTAGGATATATTCCTCTTCATACAATCTATTTTCTCAGCATGCAGATTGAATATATATAGAGGAAACATTGAATCCTGATACACACCTTTCCTGACTTTAAATCATTTTGTATCCTCTTCCTCTCTTTAGACAGTAGCATCTTGGTTTATGCATAAATTCACATAGGCACAATTAAGTGTTATGGGATTCCCATTCTTTTCATTATTAGTCACAATTTGTTGCAAACTACATGATTAAATGCCTTTGTATAGTCAATAAAACAAAAATAAACGCCTTTTCGGTAATCTCTGCTTTCAGCCAGGATCATCTGACATTAACAATTATAACCCTTCTTCCATGACCTTTTCTGAATCAAACTTGAATTTCTGACATTTTTCTGTAAGTGTATTGTTTCAGGTGTTTTAAAAAATAGTCTTCAGCATTATTTTTATATTATTATATCATTATTATTGTATTAATAATGTATCCTGCATAATCAATCATTTATTCACTGCAAATATATTTTATAAGAAACATAAACACAGGCTATACACATTGATTTCATCTGATGGGATGCACAGGAATCAGATAGATTACATCTGAGGAAGGAATCATTGGGTGCTGATTGCTGAACAGACAATCAACTATTCACACACAAGTTCAAATTAAAGCTAAAGAAGGTCAAATCAAATCCACAGGAATAAAAATTTGATCTTGAGTCTATCCCATCTGAATCTAAAAATCATCTCAGGAATAGTTTTAAGGTTTTGAATAGTAATGAATGAAGACCAGAAAAGCAGTGGGAGGATATGAAGAATATCATCCATTCAGTATGCAAAAGGTCATTACAAAGACAGAGGAACAAGTAAATACCAAAACGGATGTCAGAAGAGACCAGCTATTTCACTAGAGCATCGAGAAGCCAAAGCAAAGGGAAAAAATCAAGAAGTTACGGAGCTGAATAGAAGATTTCAAAGAGCAGCTCTGGAAGACAAAGGAAAACATTATAATTAAATATATAAGGAACTGGAATCAGAAAATCAAAAGGGCCAAACTTGCTCAGCATATCTTAAGCTGAAGGAACTAAAGAACAAATTTAAGTCATGAGGTACGATACTTAAGGGTGCTATGGGCAGAATATTGAATAATCCAGGAATAATTAAAAGATAATGGAAGGAGTATACAGAGTCACTGTATCAAAAAGAATTGGTTGACAAAGAAGAATTTCGTGAAACAACATATGATCAAGAGACAGTGGTGATGAAGGAGGAGATGCAGGCTGTTCTGAAGGACTTGAGAGAAATAAAGTGCTCTCAGAATTAATGAGATACCAATTGACGTATTTCAAAAAACAGATATTTTTCTGGACATGCTCCACAGGTTGTGCCAAGAAATCTGGAGGAAATTTACCTGGCCTACTCACCAAAAAAATGTGACCTGACATAGTGTGGATATTATCAAAACAATATCACTAATATCATACATGAAAAAGTTCTTCAGAAGATTATCCAGAAATGACTGGAAGAGTAATCTACTGAGAACTAACAGAAATACAGGTCAGGTTTACAAGAGGTCGTGGCACTAGAGACATTATTACCAAAGTCAAATGGATCTTGGCAGAAAGCAGAGAGTACCAGAAAAATACCTACCTGTGTTTTATTGACTATGCAAAGGCTGTGTAGATCACAACAAATTGTGTTTAACCTGGAGAATTATTGGAATTCCAGAACACTTGATTGTGCTCCTGCAAAACCTATACTAAGACCAGGAAGCAATAGGAGAGTTTCAGGGAGGCATCCTGTCTCCATAGCTTCTCAATCTATATGTAGAAGAGATCATTTGGGAGGCTGCGCTTTATGAGGAGGAGTGTTGCATCAGGATTGGCGGAAGACTTATCAGCAACATTCATTATCCAGATGGCACAACCCTGCTTGCTGAAACAGAGGAGGTAATGACAAATTCGCTGCAGAAGGTCAAGGACTGTAGTCTTCAATATGGATTAAAGCTCAACATCAAAAAACAAAGATTGCCACCATTGGGTCAATTGGCAGCACCATGATG
>NW_006399974.1:2025279-2026769 GCF_000299155.1 Elephantulus edwardii | reverse complement strand
AAAAAAAGACAAATTGTTCTGGGAAAATCTGTTGTCAGAGACCCTGCCAGAGTATGGAAGAACAGTGATATCAGTCTAGAGACTATGGTGCCCCTGATCCAGGCGTCTTTTCACAATTACTTGTTTTGTATCAGAGAGCTGGACAATGACTAAGGATGACAGAAGAAGAATCAATGCATTCAAGTTCTGGTCCTGGAGAAGAGTGTTGAATACACCATGGACTGCCAAGAAAACAAATAGGCCTGGCTTAGAGAGAACGAAACTGAGTTTCTCCTTGGAGACTAGGATTTTGAGGCTTTGTCTCACATACTTTGTCATGTGGCTAGGAGGGACAGGTCCTTGGAGAAGGATATCATGCGTAGAAGTGTAGGAACAACACAGGAGAGGAAGACCATGGATGAAATTAATTGATATGGTAACTGGGGTAATGGGAATAGGTGTGTTGGAGTCACTGAGACTGGCTCAGGACAGGGTAGTCTTCAGAACTGCTATAAAATGGTTGCTATGAGTCACAGGCAACTCGATGACAATTAACAACAGCAACTGTCCAATCACCTTTTTTAGAATGGGAACAAATATTGATCTCTTCCAATCTGTTGGTCAGGTAGCTCACTTCCAAATTTGTTGGTATAGGCTAGTGAGTATATTCAGGAGAATATCTGTTTTTAGCATTTCATCAACTCCTGGGACCTTATTTTTGCCAGTGCTTCTCCTTTTGTTACCATTAATTCTTGATCATATGGTATTTTCTGAAATGATTTAGTATAAACCAATTCTTTTTGGTACAGTCACTGAGTATCTTCCTTCCACATTCTTCTGAGCTTCCTACACCAAAATAGTCATTCAATATTTTGCACCACAGTGGAATTTGTTCTTCCGTTCTTTCCATTTCAGAAATTATGAACTTGTTTATATCTTTTAGTTTTCTTTTCTTAGTTGATGTTTTAATGAAAGCTTATGGAGAACTTGGATTTCCATTCATTCATTGTTACACATTTTCCTCCCTGCTCCCCCCCACCCCCAGTTCGCCCTTTTCTTTGGAAAAAACCTCTTTCATTGTTATACATTGTTATATGCCCCCCTCCTATGCCCCAGACAACTTCACTATGCAGCTCTTGTTCTGGACTCTTGTCATGCAAATGATACCTAATACTTTATACAGTTCTCTTCTTTGTCTGTTTCAATGCTGTGTACATTATTTATCCCCTATCTTCTTAGTTTCCTCCCAAACCAATTGTCAATCCTGTTTTATAACAGGGACATAATGCAGTATTTGTCTTTTTGTGGCTGCGGTATTTTACTCAGCATAATGTTCTTCAAGGTCACCCATTTTGAATAATATTTCATGAATTCTTCATTTTTCAGTGCTGCATAATATTTCATTGTGTGAATATATCACAACTTCTCTATCCATTCATTTGTTGATGGGCAAGTGGGTTGTTTCTACCTCATTATTATTGAGAACAAAGCAGCAATAAAAATGAATATGC
>NW_006399974.1:2022775-2023944 GCF_000299155.1 Elephantulus edwardii | reverse complement strand
AAGGCAATCTACATGTTCAATGCAATTCCAATACAAATACCAATTCTACTCTTCAACCAGATAAGAAAGGCTCTCTTCAATTTCATTTGGAATGAAAAGAGACCCCGAATAAGTAAAACACTCCTTACAAAGAGAAATACTTACATGAGCAGTGCAGAGACAAAGTTATTAAACTCAGGACCAGATAAAACCTTTCTTCTTGATATGGCTGAAAATAGACTATCCCAACAGGAAAACTGTACCTGAAGTGATTTCTGTTCCTGAATTGTCACTTGTTGATTCTCTAATAAACTCTATAATCATGAGTCTAATTTGTTAGTTCTGTGTGGCAATTGCAACAGATTATCAAACCTAGTAGAGGAGAGAACATTCTTAAGAAGGGTGATTCGTATCAGAAGTGGTAAAGAAATTTAGAGGTAGAATTCCTACCTCTTAGGAAGTCAACTTTGATTGAGTTTGATGCTGATCGGTTACATACCACTCATCTTATTTCTTGTACACTTCGAAAGCATCAACAAACTATAAAATCTTGGATTCTATGTACATAGTTTGTATTGGTAGACTGCTGGGTTGGAGTAAAATTAAATTTTTCCAGAACATGTTGAATATAAACCATAGTAGTTCAGTCAACTGAGTACCATGTACCTCTATATCAGGCAAAGTAAAACTGAACAGTGTAACGGTGCTGTTAATCTGGACCGTAGAGGGTTTATGAACACAAGTAAAACAAGTTGGACATCACCTGTCTACCAAAAATAAATACAATAAACCTCATATTAAAGTTTGACTATATCTATGAAAGGAAACCTTGCAGAAGCTCAGTATCAGCATTCAAAGCATGGCCAGGTGTTGACTGCAAAATAGCCTATCAATTATTCCTCTACAAGTTCAAGCTGAGGTTAAAGAAAATTAAAGCAAGTGCATAAGAACAAAAATATGATCTTTAGTTTATCCCATCTAAATTTAAAAATCTTCTTAAAAATAGATGTTCAATAGTAGTGGCAAAGTTTAACAGGACAGCAGGAAATAAAAGTTGCATAGGATGTGGATAGTTTGGAACTCTAATACACTGCTAGTAGGATTATAAAACACTCTAGAAAGGCACGTTAATCTTTTTCTAAAAAGTTGAATATAGAAATTCCATATGACACTAATATTACACTGCTAGG
>NW_006399974.1:2013809-2018447 GCF_000299155.1 Elephantulus edwardii | reverse complement strand
AGACTCTGAAAATTGCACTGGAGCGCAAAGAAGCCAAAGCAAAAGAAGATAATAAATTTAAAACATAGTAAAAAAAAATCTTACATCAACAATCATGATGGACCAGTTTTGGAGGAAATTGTTAGGCACAATAGCCCCAAAATGGAAACTACTTACACAGTATAATTTTTTTAACTCTGGAAACCTCCACGTGAATTATAGCTTCTACAAAACCACTCTAGAGTCAGTTATATGTTGATGCTGATTCAAGGGCAACAAGTTTGGGTTAAAGATAGCATGGCAGTTGAATATATGTAATTGTAATCAAATACTAAGCAATTTAATTTAAGATAATGAACTTAATCTACAGTGCCCCTTAATCAGAATGGTTTAATAAGCTATCACCACATCGCAATTCTTATTTTTTAATTTTATTATTAATTTTAATGAACATTTACAGAGACTTTGGATTTCTATTCATGCATTGTTGCATTTTGAACATAATCTGTATTTTCAATTTGTGCTATTACTTTGCTTTATTGTATTTTAGGTGGAATGTTTACATGATAAATTATACTCTAATTTACTATATTTTTATGCAGATTGTTCCCTGACATTGGTTATATTTTTTTACCATGTGTTACTATTCTCATTATTTTCATTCTGTTTGTCCGGTTTCATTAGTCTAGTTTCTATGCTCATCCTTACTGTCTCATCTTTGCTTTAGAATAAATGTTAACCATGAGGAGGAGGAGGAGGAGGAGGAGGAGGAGGAGGAGGAGGAGGAGGAGGAGGAGGAGGAGGAGGAGGAGGAGGAGGAGGAGGAGGAGGAGGAGGAGGAGGAGGAGAAGGAGGAGGAGGAGGAGAAGGAGGAGGAGGAGGAGGAGGAGGAACTACATAAACTTTAGGTACAATGGTACCTAAAGAATTTCTTGACATTGAAATATTTCAGAAAGTATCATATGATCAAGGACTGATTATAATTAAGGAAGAAGTTCAAGCTACACTGAAGGCATTGGCAAAAAATAAGACTCACAAATCATTGGGATACCAATTGACATGCTTCAACTAACAAATGCAGCTTTGTAAATGCTTACCTATCTGTGCTAGGGTATGTGAAGAATAGCTACATGACTGACTGGAAGAGATCCATATTTCCTTCCATTCCCAGAAAAGGTAATCCAACAGAGTGTGGGAATTATTGAACAATATCACTGATATTACATGCAAGGAAAATAACTGCTGAAGATTATTCAAGGATGACTAGAACAGTACATAGATGACTGACAAAAGTTAAAGCTAGATTCAAAAGAGGCTATGATACCAGGATTATCATTGTGATGTCAGATGGATATAAGCTGAAAGTAAATAGCAGAAGAATGTTTACTTGTGATTTCTTTACTATAAAAAGACACTTGACTGGTGGATTACCACATGTTATGGCTAACATTGAGAAAAATGGAAATCCTATAACACTCAATTATGCTCATGTGAAACTTATAGTTAAATGAGGAGTCTGTTATTCAAACAGAGCAAGAGAACTCTGTTGTTGTTATGTGTCATTGAGTTACCTGTGACTCAAAGCAACGCTATGCACAATATCCCTGAACCTTGCCATTTCTTAAAGCAATATCACTGTCTCTGACACACTCATCCTCATTGCCCCAGTGACTGTATCAATTCTTCTCACTGAGTCTTTCTCTCCTGCACCTTTCCTGCACCCTTCCAAGCATGATAAATTTATCCAAGGACTGGTACCTCCAGGCAACATGTCTACAGTAAGGGAGAGGAAGCTTCAAAATCCTTGCCTCCAAGGAGCAACTTGGCTTCACAGTTTCCAGGACAACACGGTTTTTTCTCTTGACAGTCCATGTAATGTTCAAAACTCTTCTCCTTCACCACAACTCAAAGGCATCAATTCTTCTTCTGTCATCCTTAGTCACTGTCCAGCTCTTTGATGCATAGCAAGTAATTGCAAAGAACATGGACCGGTCTTGTACACCTTACTTTCTAGGCTGATGTTTTTGCTCTTCAGGAATCTGGAGACATACCTGACAGCAAATTTTCCTAATGCAATTGATTGTTTGCTTTCTTATCTACCGGTGCCAAGAGTGTTGATAGTGGGACCAAGCAAACTGAAGTTGTTAATAATCTTAATGTCTTCTCCATCTGTCTATCACATTGCTGCCAATTGGCTCAGTGGTGAGAATCTTTCTTTTCTTGATGTTGAGCTTCAATCTATATTGGAAACTGCAATCCTTGACCTTCTGCAGCAAATGCTTCAGCTCCTTCTTAGTTTCAGTGTGTAAGGTTGTATCATCTGCGTAATGCAGGTTGTTGGTGAATCTTCCTCCAATTCTTTTTTTTTTATCCTTGTCACATTACAAACTGAAGTAAAATAACACAAGATGTTGCTATTTCATCCCAAAGTAGTATTTTTATTCTGCTATTTCTAATGACTCAGTGGATCACTAAATTTTCCTTCAATTCTGACGTCACATTCTTCCTCTTAAAATCCAGACTCCAGAAAGACCAAATAATCATATGATTATAGATAAACCTGGTGATCGGATAATAATTTTAAATCAGATAATCAAATGCTATAATAAGCTGGAAATGAAAAGGTGATGAATAACTGGGTAACATTCATAGTTAAAAAGACCATTTCTAGATACATCCTGAAATACAATGTGGCGAATGACAGGATAATATCCATAAACATATAAAGAAAATCGATTAATACTATTATCATTCAAATATATGCACCAGCAACAACCAGAAGCAAAGAGGAGAAAAGAGAAAATTTCAATCAACTTTTGCAGTTGGAAATTGATTAAACATGCAATCAAGATGCATCAATAATAATGAGACTGGAATGCAAAAGTTGGAAACAAGGAAGAGTATATAGTGATGGAATTTTTTACAGTCAATTATTTGTTCATTACAAATACTTTTTATGAGGAGCACAAATGGTGACCATACACATGTACCTCACCTAATGGTCTACAGGGGAATCAGATTGATCGCATCTGTGGAAAGAATTCATGGAGAAACTCACTATCTATCAGCTATGAAAACTAGGCTAGACACTGATTATGGAACAGATCATTAACTACTCTTATACAAGCTAAAACTGACGCTAAAGAAAATGAAATAAAAGCCATAAGAACAAAATTTGATCTTATCCCACCTGGATTTAAAAACCATCCCAAGAACAGTTTTGAAGTCTTGGACACTAATGAATGAAGATCAGATGAGCTGTGGGAGGATATAAAAAATATCATCCATGAAGAATGCAAAAGAAAGAGAAAGAAAAAAAAAACAAGATGGACATCAGAAGAGACTTTGAATATTGCACCAGAACACTGAAAAGTTAAGGCAAAGTGCAGGACTCAGGAAATTAAAGAGCTGAACAGAAGACTTCGAAGGGCAGCTCAAGAAGACAAAGCCAAGTATTGCAATGAAATGTGCAAAGAGCTGTAATCAGAAAATCAGAAAGAACAAACTCATTCTTAAGCATTTCTAAAGCTAAGGAACTGAAATACAAATTAAGTCACAAGTTGCAATACTTAATGATGCTATGGACAGAATATTGAATGATCTAGGAAGCATAAAAAGAAAATGGAAGGAGTGAACAGAATCATTGTACCAAAAAGAACTGGCTGACGCAGGAGAATTTTATGAAACAACAAATGACCAAGAGGTCATGAGGAAGTTCAAGTTGCTTTGTAATAAGCAAAAAAAACCCCAAGGCCCTAGGAATTGGCAGAATACCAGTTGTCATATTTCAACACCCAGATACAGCCCTGAACATGCTCACCGGGTTGTGCCAGGAAATGTGGAAAACAACCACCTGGTCAATTCACTGGAAGACATCCATATTTATTCCCATTCCAAAAAGAGGTGACCCAGCAGAATGTAGACATTTTCAAATAATATCACTGATATCACAAACAAGCAAAATCTTGCTGAAGTTTATCCAAAAACAACTGGAACAATACATTTAAAGAGGACTACCAGAAATATAAGTGGGTTTAGAAAGGAGTGTGGCATTAGTGGCAGCATAGCCAACGTCAGATGGATTTTGGCTAAAAGGAGATAATAACAGAGAAATGTCTATCTGTGTTTCATTTGCACAAATCACAACAAATTTGGGCTAACCTTGAGAAGAATGGGTATCCCAGAACATTTGATTGTGTACATGCAAAACCTATTCTTGAACCAAGAAGCCATCATCAGAGGAGAGCAAGGGAACAATGACTGATTAAAAATCAGAAAAGAAGTATGTCAGGGATGCATCCTGTCTCCATACAAGAGAACACCACATGGTTTAAAATCAAGAAATGTGTGTTGTGTTGAGGTTGTATCCTTTGTTGTTGTTGTTATGTGCCATTCAGTGGCTTTCAACTCATAGTGACAACAGCTCTGAACCCTGGTTTATCCTAAGTCAACCTTCTTGTCTCTGACATACCTACTCCCATTTCCCCAGTCACTGAGTCAATCCATTTCTTCAAGGGTCTCCTTTTTCTCTTGTGCTGTCCCTCTACCGATCCAAGCTCGAGAAGCTGACCTCTATGAAGAACGATGTGGCATTAAGATCTGAGAAAGTATCATTAATAACTTAGGATATGCCGATGTCACAATTTTGTTGTTGTTGTT
>NW_006399974.1:1993668-2011844 GCF_000299155.1 Elephantulus edwardii | reverse complement strand
TATGAACAGGCACTTCACCGAAGATGACATTCTGATGGCTAACAAGCACATGAAGAAATGCTCAAAATCCCTAGCCCTAAGAGAGATGCAAATTAAAACAACTATGAGATATCATCTCACCCCAGTCAAGATGTCACAATTTTGTATGCTGCAAATGAGGAAAACTTGAAGCATTGCTGCAGAAGTTCAAACAATAAAACTTCAAATATGGGTTGTACTGCAATGTTAAGAAAACAAAAATTCGCATCACTAAACCAATAGATAACATCATGTGCCATTGAGTCATAGGCATCTTATAGCGACCCTATGAATGAAAGTCCTCAACACTTGTGTGACTTTCAACCTTTCTCCGGTTCATAGGGTTTCCAGAGGCAAGCTTTTATGGGAGTGGATGCCACTCCTGCTTCCAAGCTTGTTTTAATCTGGGAGCTCCACCAAACACTGTCCGCCATGCGTATCCATTAACACATTAGACATACCAGTGTCACAGTGTTCAGCTTCACAGCAACCACAAGTTACCTCTGAAAGGGAAGTGGACACACCAGGGCTATACGACCTAGAAGAATGTTTGAACAAAAACAATGAAAAAAAGGTCTGAGGGCCACGGATTAAGAGTCACCCACCTTTGGCTTGATAGTATCACTTTCTGTCCACTAGGCCAACTCCTCACTCTCTGTGTTGATGTTATTGTTGTTAAGTGCCACCGAGTCATAGGCGACTCATAGCAACCCTATGAACGAAAGTCCTCAACACTTGTTTGACTTTCATCCTTTCTCCAGGTTCATACGGTTTCCAGAGGCAAGCTATTATGGAAGTGGATGCCACCCCTGCTTTTAATCTTGTTTTAACTGGGGAGCTCCCCCAAACACTGTCTGCCACAGGTAATCACTAACACATTTGACGTCATGATAGATGGAGAAAAGATTGAAACTGTCAATGGCTTAATTTTGCTTGGATCCAAAATCAACACCCTTGGGACTGGCAGGTAAGAGATAAGGAAACTTACTGCACTAGGAAAGTCTGAAGACAGGGAATTCTCCAAATTATTAGGGAGCAAGGATATCAGTTTGAGGACCAAGGTGTGCCCAATTCAGATCATGATCTTTTCAGTCACATGTCATGTATCTGACTATTGGACAATGAGTAAGGAGTCAGAAGAATTGATGCCTTTGAGCTGCGGTGTTGGAGAAAAGTACTGAACATCCCATGAATGGCCAAAAGAACAAACAAATATGCCTTGGAGAAGTAGCCAGAGTGCTCCTTTGGGAAAATGATGACAAAGCTTCATCTCACATACTTTGGACATGTAGCTAGAAGAGGTGACTCCTTGGAAAGGGACATCATGCTTGGAAAGGTAGACAGTGAAAAAGAGAAAGACCCTCAATGAGATGGATTAACACAGTGACTGTAGCAATGGGCTCAATTATGTCAGAGATTATGAAGATGACGCAGGATAGGAGATGTTTCAGATCTGTTGTTTATAGGGTTACCATGAGTTGTACTCTGCCTGACAGCACCTAACAACATACTAAAGTAAAAGAAGAAGCAAAATATTAGTAAGGAGAATAAGAGGTCATAAAAAAAGAGAAAGAGAGAGAAGGAAAGTAAAGGAA
Source organism: Elephantulus edwardii (assembly GCF_000299155.1). Classification (NCBI taxonomy): domain Eukaryota; kingdom Metazoa; phylum Chordata; class Mammalia; order Macroscelidea; family Macroscelididae; genus Elephantulus; species Elephantulus edwardii. The sequence continues at coordinate 2,010,231 of NW_006399974.1, read as the reverse complement.
ATATCTGTATGGTATCAAAGTGTGAACAGCATTGCTTGGAACCCAGCTATCCACACAACCTCTCAATTTTTCTTTAACTTTGTATCTTTCTGTAGTCCTTCTCCTCACATTGCCTTTCTCCTAAATACTAGAACTCCTTTCCTGTCCCTTCTCTCTCTTGTCTTCCTCCCCTTCCTGTTCCTCTTTCTCTCTATCCTAAACATTCTTTACCCTAAACTTGAGCCCATGAGTTGACTTTTAGTACCCTGATTCCTCTCCACTTACTCCTATTCTCATCATTTAAACAAATTCAGTTCTGTCTTGCATTATTCCCAGTGCTTTCCAATCCCTGCTGGTCTGATCTGAGTTCCTTCTTAGTCTTCTCATCAAACCAGAAACTTATGGATTGTGCAAATAGAAGTAAGATTGGCCTTATAATGTAAGTAAGGAGAGAAAGGTTATAAATAAGTCTCTGTAAATATAAGAAATGATGTACAAAGTCCTTTTGGATTATAAGAGCCAATTACCATGATTTGGATTTTGACTCATGGAAAATTCACATATTTAAGAACAGAACTTCACTTGTTAAGTATTTCTAGTTTCTGTCTTTCTGGAGACAAGTTGCCAGGCCTTTTATCTAAGGCGCCTCTCGGGGGAGGGGCTGGGGTTGATTTCAAACCACTAACTTTTGGTTGGTAGTCTAGCACTGAACTGCTTAGGACCTTTTGTTGTTGCTGGGTTTTGTCAAAATTACTGAGACTAATAATTATTCTATTTACAACATGAAATCTTGCCAGAGCCTGTTCCATTCATCCCCACAATTTCGCTGTGAGCCTATTGTTGCAGACATTGTGCTAATCTCTCTTCTTGAAGACCTTTTCTTTCTCACTGACCCTCAACTTTACAGAGATTTATGTGCTTCTTTCTACAAGGACTGGCCCCTCCTTATACCCTCCTTAATCTATATGAGATGAATTCTCACCATTCTTGCCTTTGAGAAGTACCCTATTTCCATTTCATCAAGGGTAGATCTCTTTGTTCTTTTGGTAGTCTGTGGGACATTCAATACTTATTACTAATTCCACAGTTCAAAAACATTCAGTCTTATTCATTTTTTATCTTTAATATACATTTGAAATAATTGAAAATATCTTTGTTTGGGTCATCCACACCTTAGTCTTTAAAAGTGTCATTGTTGCTCTTTAGCACTTTAAAAGAGATCGCTGGCACCAGATTTGCTCATCTCACTCGCTCACGATTTCTTAACTGCTTTTTATCACTACTCCTAAGTCAGTTTTAGTACAATAGTGCTTTGCATGTTTCTGTAATGCTAGAAGCTATGCCAGTACTATTTCAGCAGAGTTTCATAACCAAGACAGACTAGGATTGACCATCTACTTTTGAAATAGTGGACTCATGAAAATCTTATGAATAGCAGGGGAATATTGTGACACCTAGGAATGTTTATTAATGTTTATATGATGCTGGATGCTAGTTCAAAGTCTTCATGTTTATTAAAATGTTTTATTTCCCCAACAACCTTAGAAGAAAAGCATTATTATCTTCATTTTACAGAGGTAAGCAGATAAAGGAATACATAGGGAATAACTAATTTGCTCAAAGATACCAAGTTTCAAATATGGCTAAGAAAATCACACTTCCATCACTGGAAGGAATAAATACTTGGTTGAGGAAATAAATCAGTGTTCAAAGTACTAAGAAGGCTTTGTAGGGTAGCGAATAGAGCTCTAGGATCTAAAGTTTGTGGACAGAGAGAAAAGAATGCCTGATCGTAACCAATGCCAAGACCATCTATGAGATGCCTACATTTTTAGAAGTCATTTTTTGAAGTTTTTACTCTTAATTTTAATTCATCTTGGTGACTAGGTAAATTATATGAAACAGAATGAAAACCAACTGTACTTTTTCAAGTTCTAACTATGAAATGTTTAAGGAGTTCTGGCAGTTTGGTATGTCTGATGGTTTGAATCGTCCAGCGAGTCTACAGGAGAAATATGGACAGTCTCATCCCATCAAGATTGATAGTCTTGGAAACCTGGTAGAGGGTCACTCTGAATTAGAATCGATTAGATGAAAAGGAGGTTTTTAGTGCACACTGAATATAGTAGAAAAGCAGATGCATATTCTTTGTCCTTGAGGTGATTTTACCTCATGGAGATTCCCAAGTATTAGACAGTAGAGTTTCTCTCCTCCCTTGTAAATACTGGTATTTCTTTATAGGGTTGTCTTGGTCATAATCTTTAAAGACATTATTAGTTGGAAGTCAGCTTGCTTTTGTTTAATCTTTTTTTTTTAAGAAAACTTTTTCTTGTGCTTTGAGTGAAAGCTTTCATGGCCAACTGGGTTTTTATTCAGTAGTTCATGTAGATTTTGGTTTAGGACATTAATTACAGTCCTCGTGTTGTACCATCACTCTGGTTTAGTCTTTAAGGAAGAAGTATATCAGGTCTTACTCCTGCAGATCTGCTGGGAGGATTCAAGTCATTAACTTAGCACCTGGTTGCAAATTGTTTGCATCACTTGGACTCCAAAATAGCATTCAGAGTGCCAAAATTATTATAGGTCTAAGAAGAAAATTATAATCAAGGGCAGCAGAGCATCTCAGGTAATGCAGACTTGTAAAATTATGTTGTTTTTTATATACACTGAATGAAGGTAGTTGTGTCATCTATGTTGGTTTATACAATACTTCCTCATCAAGCCTATTGGTATGGTGCAAACACAATATGAGCGTGTTCTGGGAGTTCAAATTGCATTTTCCTTATAATTACGATTACAGCTTTTTTTAATTTTCAGAAGGCTTCTATTATGTCTTTTATGCTAAATATCATTCACGGAAGTAATTTTTAATGTATTTAAGCATGAGGAAAAATTCTTCAGATACATGTGGAGTCTAGTAATTGACTACTATTAGTATTAATAGGAATTATAAAGACTAATCTCACAGCCAGGCACTGAAAATTCACCCCTTAATATCAAGCATCAGTAATGATCTGAATGCATTGAAAAGTAATTTCCAGTTCACTGGATCACATAAAACTCATTACTATTTTGTCTATTTTGTCTCACAGTTACCATATAAAATAGAGAAGAACTGCTCTAGAGTACTTCCAGGATTGTATATTTTTCTGAAAATAGATTGTCTCGTTTTTTTTTCTTCCATGAAGTAATTGGTGGGTTTGAACTGCTAATCTTTTGGTTAGCATCCTAGTACTTTAAATCCTATGCCACCAGGGCTCCTCTTCCAGTCCATTAATATCTCAAAAAGGAAGAACAGATATGAGTGTTTGACTTGAGATGTTAGAAAAGAAATTTCTTACTTTGTACTTTGTGCAACTGGAAACCTATAAAACTAATCATATTTTCTTCACAATGCAGTAACACATAGATTAAAGTGGTACACAGGGCCAGCAATCATTTCCTCTGATAGACTCTTAACAGTAGATGTAGATCCTTTCTATGCATTTATTCCAATCAAGGGTACCACTGACTGTTTTTCTTTCTGTCAGAGTCATTTCCATTGCCTTTAAAGTTTTTTAATATGTATTATTTAAATATATGGGGTATCTATTATTGCCTTGTAAGTAAATTGTGAAAATTACCAACCCACATAAATTGAATCCATACGGCTCATGTACAGTTTTATTCCTGATTGGAAGGAAAAAAATCATTGGCTGTATTTTCTCTGTACTTGGAAAAAAAAAGGCTGCTGAACAACTACTGACATGCATTTTAAAATGTTACCCACAGAATAATCTGTACTTTCTTAACTGCCTCCCAGGTAAAAAAATATTTCGTATGTACATCCTCTAATTCTTAAGATGATTCCACAAAGGAACCTGTTGCAGCTATTCCATTTCTATCTTTAGTATCTTCCTTGATTTTAAACCTGATTCAATGATCATTCCACACCAGGAGAGCTATCAGTACTTGTGAAATACTCAGTACTTTTCAATAAAAAGGAAAAAGAAAAAAGGATGAAATATTTTTACATAAGCAAGTTTAAAATGTCAGGAGAACAGAATGGATCTATTTGAAATCGTTTCTGAAACAAAATTTGATTTTTGTCAATGGTGCATGAAAAACAATGAAATTGTCAACAAATTATTTTGCCATTATACCATTCTCTTGACAAAGGGTCAGCCTTAGACTTTATAAACTTGGCTTTCTAAAAGTATGTGAAGTTAAAGGGGAAATATCATCTTAATGTTTGTTTACAGAAAAAATACCTAAAATGGGAGCGATAGAATAAAAAGAATATATTCATAAACTACAGCATGTGCTATTTTGCTGATGTGCTTAGTGGGAAGTTACAGTTATTATTTTATAATCACCATAATTTCTAAAAATTGCTGTGTAAGAAGTTTGAGCAACATCTCCATTATGAAACATACAACCATCCAAATCCCAATCCCCAGATCTTTAAACAAATGTACTGTGAAGACATGCATTTCTCCTATTAAGAACTGCAGGAGATTTTACTAATGCATCCTGGTAACTAAAAGGTAGGTCGAAATGTCTTTAAAATGGCACATTTCACATGTTCTCTGAGAAATGCTAAAGTATGTATCATCAAGGGGTCTGCAGGAAGAAACATAATTTATATAAAACCAACTTTGTGGAGAGCATAACGTCTCCTTTTACATGCTTGTCCTTGTCTGGAAAAATTGTTCTATTTTCCAATCTATGATAGGTTTTTGAGTGGCTCTTTTTCCCCTAGTGAAATGTGAATAGATTTATGATGGGTTTCCTTCTAAGCATCCTAAGAAACAATCACTTGCACTTGGTAAAAGGAATACCCATTCATAATTGCAATATCTGATATTTACAGGGTTATATTACTCAAATCTTCACAATGAATGAGTCTTAATATTTCAAGAACCATGTGTAAAAAGCCCAAGAGTGAAGTGGAAGCACTCCTGTAAATGACACTTTGGAAAAGGGTATGTTTCCTAGGTTCCTTGAAATAGAATCAACAATGAGACAAATTGATTGCTCCATTTGCTTCTAATAAGTTGAAGGACATAATCTCTGACCACAGAGCAAGATTCCACCAGGACACAAGGGCTAAATACCGTCTTCTTTTGTGAAGTGAATAGAAAGAAAACCCAGAGTACAAATCTGAATAGTGAATTTCTTCAAGAGGCAATTGGTCCACAGAGCTTGATCAGAACCCCTTTCTTCTTTTTTGTTGCTACCTTGTAGTGTGACTGTATTGTCCTGCTAGTTCATAGCCCTGTTAAACATTTCTATTTGTGTGTTGTGTGTTCACAAAAGAATAGACTAAACACTGATTTCAGGATAGCCTCCTCTTTGCATGCTCCTTCCACTAGTCACTCTGGACTTTGGTGCTATAATACCTTTGCAAAAGGATTACTCTGAATGGAAAACCTTATCTTCTCCTATCTTAATGTCATTTTCTTCCAAGGAAGGGAACATTGCCTCACTCTTGGGAATTTGTCTTTTATTTCTTGGTATATGCTTTTCATATGACAAATTGTTGCTGTTGTTAGGTGCCATCTAGTGAAGTATGAGTCATAGCAACCCTATGAGCAAAAGATCTGAACCCTGTTATCCTGTGCCATCTTCACACTTCCTGAAGCACAAGAGCCCATTAGAGCAGTCACGATGTCGATCCACCTGGTAGAGGGTCTTCCTCTCCTTCTTCAAGCCTCCACTCTTCCCGGTATCAAGTCCTTCTCTATCTTCTTTGCAACATGCCCAAAATATTTGACAAATACATATTTTTAATAAATTTATGTCAATGATTACTTATTCAACTTCCATGACAAAGAAGAATTTCATGAAACAATATATAAGAAAGAGCCTATGGTGATGAAGGAAGAAGTTTGAGCACCTCTGAAGGAATTGGCAAAAAAAACGAGGCCTCAGGAATTGATGGTATACCAATTGACATATTTCAACAAACAGACTCTGTCCTGGATGTGCTCACCCAGTTGTGCCAAGAAATCTGGAGGACAACAACTTGGCCAACAGACTGGAAGAGATCCATATTTGTTCCCATTTCTAGGAAAGGTGATCCAACACCCTGTGAAAATTATTGAACAATACCGTTACTATCACATCCAAGCAAGATTCTGCTGCAAAATTATTAAATAACTGCTGGAACAGCACATCAACTGAGAACTGCCAGATGTGCAGGCTGAGTTAGGAAGAGGCCATGGTACTAGGGATATTATAGCTATTGTTAGATGGAACTTGGCTGAAAGCAGAAAGCACCAGAGGAATGTCTATTTGTATTTCATTGACTATGCAAAGGCATTTGACTGTGTGGATCACAACAAATAATGGCTAACTCTGAGATGAATGGGAATCCCAGAACTCTTGATTGTGCTTATGCAAAACCTATACTTGGACCAGGAGGCAATCATTCAAACATAGCAAGGAAATACTGCATGGTTCAAAACTGGGAAGGGTGTATGCCAAGGATGTGTCCTATCTCCATACCTTTTCTGTTTATATACAGAACAGATCACCAGGAGGTTTAGCTCTATGCAGAGGATTGTGCCATCAGGATTGGAGGATTACTCATCACATACCTGTGTTATGCAGATACACAACTCTGCTTGCAAAAACTGAAGAGACCTGGAGCATTTGCTGCAGGAGGACAAGGACTGGAACCTTCAATATGGATTGAAGCACAACATCAAGAAAACAAAGATTCTTACCACTGGTCCAATTGTAACATCATGATAGTAGTCGAAGATACTGAGATCATGAACAATTTTAGTTTGCTTGGCTCCACAATCAACACTCTTGGTAGCAGCAGCAGAAAATCAAAAGATGAATTGCATTGGGAAAGTCAGTTGTCAGGGACATTTCCAGAGCACTGAAGAACAAGTGTCAATCTGGAGACTAAGGTGCGCCTAATCCAGGTTATGGTCTTTGCAATTATGTTCCATGCATCAGAAAGCTGGACAATGACTAGGGATAATAGAAGGATGACTGATGCCTTTGAGCTGTGGTACTGTAGAAGAGTGTTGAATATATTATGGACTGCAAGGACAACAAACATGTTCATCCTGAAGAGGGTGTAGCCAGGATGGTCCTTGGAAATAAGGATTCTGAAGCTCCATCTGACATATTCTGGGCATGTTTTAAGGCTGGATCAGTCCTTGGAGAGGGACATCATGCTTGGAAGGGTGGAGGGACAGTGAGAGAGAGAGGAAAACTCCTGATGAGATGCATTGACTCAGTGACTGGGGTAATGGGAGTAGGTGTGTAAGAGACAATAAGGTTGGCTCAGGATAGAGCAGGGTTCAGATCTGTTGTACATAGGGTTGATATAGGGCAACACGAAGGCACAAAACAATAACAACAATCTGTCACTTATTTATACCATTGTATTAATGTGCTGCATCTCCAAATAAAAATAGAATTCTTTTCCTTTGGTACATCTTTAGTGTGTATATCAGAGATTGGATTCTATATTATGCCAGGATATGTTTATGAAAGAAGAGTGAGCTAAATGTAATATAAATTGAAGAAATATCCTTAACCATAAAAAATATCAAATTTTAATACATATATTCATACTTGGGAAATAGTAGCACAAAATTGAAAGAAATACCAATTAAGGAAACACCTCAATAATTTTACTAAAATAGAAATTGGAGTACTACAAAATGAAATTAAACTTCTAAATTCAATAAACAGGCTATAGAATCTTTTAAGGAATCCCTGGGTGGTACAAATTATTACACATTTGATTGCTAAAAGGCAGGTTGGAAGTTCAAGTTTACCCAGAGGTAAATCAAAAGCAAAGCCTGGTACCTACTTTCCAGAAGTTATTCAGCAAAGACCTGATGGAGCACATACCTATAATTTTTAAAGTACTAGTGAAAGCACTATTAAAATAAAGTCATGTAATTGGTTGCTTTTGAGAACCAACTGGAGGTTGAGGTACACAACAGTAACAGCAAATTAAAATCTTTGCCACTGAGTGGAGAGAATTGTCCACAGAATGTCCTAGACTTTAATCTTTTGTACTGACTTACCCTTCTCCTATGGAGCAACTGCTAGGTTTGAACTGCCAGGAGCAGCCAAGTGCTTAAATATTGTGTCACCACTTCTCTCATTAATATCCAGTCACAACTGACTCACACTCAAACACCCAGTGGGTTTTCAAAGAATGCAAATGGCACTGGAGCATATTGTCCATCTTTCTCCCTTTGAGCAGCTATTGGTTTCAACAAGCTAGCTACCTTTGGGCTAGTAGCACAACTTTATGATCAGTAAAACACCAGAGATACTCTACTGTGATAGTGTTACTGTTGTGCTACTATTAGGTACTGATGAATTGACTAGGTCATATAGGAACCCTCTGAACAACTGATTTGAACTTTGACCTAACCTGCATCATCCTTGTGATCAATGACGTGCTCAAGTCCATGCTTACAGTCACTGTGTCAATCAATTTTGTCGAGGGTCTTCCACTGTTTATCTAACTCTCTATGTTTCTTTGCATGAGGTCTCTTTTTTCCCCCAAAGGCAGGTCTTTCCTTACAGCATGACCAAGGTATGTGAGATGAAATTTCACCATCCTTGCTTCCAAGGAGCACTTCCTCCAAGATGTATTTATATACTCTTTTGGTAGCCCATATGACTCTAACAATACAATTCAAAGGCATCAATTCTTCTGTTTTCATTTTTACTCACTGACAAGCTTTCAGAGTCAGTGAGCAATTGAAAACACCATAATTTCCTTCAGAGGCTCATTAGTCTTAAAACTAATCTTATTGATCTTTAGCACTTTGTAGAGGTTTTTGAAAACAGGTTTTCCCAATGCAACATTGTCTTTGATGTCTTGACTGATGTCACCATGGGTGTTGATTGTAGAGCCAGATAAAATGAAGTATCATTAGGACTCCTCTAAGTGTTATCAAAAAGGAAAGACATCTCACTCTTTCCAGTCAATTCTGTCTCACAGTGATTCTCTGTCAGGGATCTGAGGCTGTATAGCTTTACTAATAAAGACTGTTTCTCTTTCTGCTATTGACCAGCTGATGGACTTATCTACCACCTTTGTGGATAGTGCAGTGTACGCCCTAAATACATTAAACTATGGGAGCTCTTGCATAGTGTAACTATTGTTGTTGTTAGGTGTCACTGTATTTGCTCTTAACCACTACTCTATATATAACTTAAAATCCAGCCCAGTCAAGTGCCATCTTCACAATCTCTGTTGTGTTCATCAAGTCCAGTGTTGCCATCACTATGTCTATCTAAATTTGAAATTATCTAGACTCCATCTTTATTGTCCATTCCTATGGTAACAGCAGTAACAAATCCAAGTCTTCTTACTTACTTTACCAAACATCTGTCATAATACTGTGACATGAAGCAACCCACCAGCCTTGAATCAATTCTGACTTCTGGCAACCCTCTATTGTGTGTCTAAAGATATAAATTTTAAGGTGAACAGGTTGCTTACTCTTCCTTCCCCAGAGCAGCTGGTAGATTCGAAAGACAAATCTTTTGGTTAGTAGCTTGATGTATAACCCACTATGTTATCAGGGATCCTTCCAAACTCTGTTGTCCTCTGTAAAGTAAAACTCACATTGAGTTTCAGAGGCTGTACGTCTTTATGGGAGGAGACTGCCATTCTTTCTTCCATGGATCAGCTAGTAAGCACCAACTTTTTATAACAGTCCTACACATCATAACCACATGTCTCTTTCAGTCATGAAGCTCAAAAATAGCGCTGCATGCAACCTTCTTTCTCTAAAATTAACTAAGAAACCTTATGTGTATTACTGAATAATTTAATAAAAGTATTTTTCTAATTCTATCATGAAAGTTTTTTTTTCTTTTTTATCTATCTTAAATTCCTGATGACATATCAAAACATGTCAAACACAAAATATATACTTACTATAAACACATGTTGACTGACTGATTGAAAAGATAAAAATATGTTGTGATGAGTAAATTGGTACATTTATTTTGCAATATTACTATGTAGTTGTTGTTATATGCAGTCAAGTTGCCTGTAACTCATAATGACCTATCTACAACAACTTGGAACTCTTGCTCAGTATTGATCCAATTTCATGATCTCTGACACAGCTACTCCCATTACCCCAGTCACTGAGTCCATCCATCTCATCCAGGGTCTTCCTTTCTTGTGCTGTCGCTCCACTCTTCCATACTGTTCCTCTCCAAGAATTTGTCGCTCCTGGTGACAAGCCCAGAGTATATCATGATTAAGTTTCAAAAGTCTTTCCTCCAAGGAGCATCCTAGTTTTACACTCTCCTGGACAGACTTGTTTGTTCTTTGAGAAGTTCATGGTATATTCAATACTTACCTCCAGCACCACAACTCAAAGGTGTCATTTTTTCTTCTATCATTCTTATTTATTCTTGAGCTCCCTGATGCATAGCAAGTAATTACAAAGATGATAGCTTGGATCAGGCACACCTAAGTCTCTGGACTGACACTATTATCCTTCCGTACTTTGGAGAGGCCCCTGACAGTAGATTTTCCCAATGCAATTTGTCTTTTGATTTCCTGGCAGCTGGTACCAAGAATGTTGATTGAGGAGTGAAGCAAGCTGAAATTGTTAACAATCTCAATCTCTTCTCCATCTATCCTGATACTGACAATTGGCCCAGTGGTGAGAATCTTTGTTTTCTTGATGTTTGTAAGGGATTAATAATGTAAGGGGCTATATCCTTGGGATGTGGTTGTGTGATTTGCACACAGAGGTGTCTTCAGAAGGAAGATTGTAAGCAACTTTCATGAGGTGTTCTGAGAAGAAAGATTACAAGGAGTTCCCATACGTCTTTAGACATTGACTTTTGTGAGAGTAGAAACAAATATTTCTACTCTTGATAAGGTTGTTGCAAAATGAGAGAAAGAAGTCTTGCTAGGGGAGCTCTGGTGGCCTAGTGGCAAGGAACTGCAACTACAATCCCAGAGGCGCATGGTTCGAATCCACCAGATGCTCTGCCGGGGAAGGAGGGAGAATCTCCTTCTGTACCAGTCAGATCTGATTTGACGGTACACGCACACAAAAATAAATTTAAAAAAAAAAAAAGAAGTCTTGCTTGAATGTATGTGGTTTATCTAACTTTGTACCCACCCATTTGGGCCCTGTGAGGTAATCCTTAATGTTTCCATTTCTCTGCGAACTATGCCTTTGTTTCTTAATACTAATAAAAGCAAAGGTTTTGGAGTTCCTCTGCCCTAGTGACCTGAGTGAACTCTAGCCTTTCTGGATTTACATTCTGCTTTGCTAGACTTCCTTCGGCTCTGATCGTGAGAAACAATGTTCAGTTTCAATTCATATTGAAGGCTACAGTTCTTGACCTTCTGCAGCAAATGTCTCATGCTCTCCTCAATTTTAGCAAACAAATTTGTATAATCTGCATAATGTTTGCTGTGAATGAATATTCCTCCAATCTTGATGCCACAGCCCTCCTCATAAAGCCCAGAATGAAAAGGTATGGAGATAGGATGAATCCTTGGCTTACATCTTTTCTGAGTCTGAATCATGTAGTATGTCCTTGCTCAGTTCTGACAACCACCTCCTGGTCCACATATAGGTTTCAGATGAAAACAATCAAGTGTTCTGGGATTCCCACACTTTTCAAAGTTTGCCTCCGTTTGTTATGATTCACACAGTTAAATGCCTTTGCACAGCCAATGAAACACAGCTAGATGTTCCTCTGGCACTCTACTTTCTGCTAAGATCCATCTAATATTGGTGATACTGTGCCCAGTGCTATGGACTCTTCTAAACCCAGACTGCACATCTGACAGTTCTCTGTTGATTTGTTGTTCCAGTTGTTGTTGTTATGTGCCGTTGAGTCGTTTGCGACTCATAGCGACCCTATGCACAACAGCCCTAAACCCTGCTCTATCCTGCACCAACCACACTGCCTCTGACACACCCATCCCGAGCAGGATCTTGCTTTAATAGGATATGAATTATATTGTTTGATGTTTTCCATACTCTGTCTGGTCACCTTTGTGTGGAATGGGAATAAAATAGATGTCTTCCAATCGGTTGGCCAGGATGTTGTCCTCTAGATTTCTTGGCAGAACCAGGTGAGCATGTCCAGGGCAGCATCTGTTTGTTGAGATATGTTGATTGATATGCCATCAATCCCCAGGGCCTTGTTTTTTCCCCAATTCCTTCAGAGCAGTTTGAACTTCCTCTTTCATCACCATTGCCTCTTTAACATACATTATTTCATTAAACTCTTCTGTGTAAGCCTTTTTTTTTTTTTTTTTGCATAGTGACTCTATATACTCCTTCCATCTTCTTTTGATGCTTCCTGGGTCATTCAACATTTTGCCCACAGTATGCTTAAGTATTGCAACTCTCCCACTTTAAACCACTTGATATTCCCTTATTCTGGTGACACTGTAGTTGCAGTAGTAACTCATAGGCCTCTCTTACAGTTTGAATTCATCAATGTCTCCAGGGTAGAAAGATAGACAATTTCTTTCCATGTGATGTATAGCCTTCAAAAATGCATTGAAGAGTCAGCTATGAGTTAGTTCTGATACCATGAAAATGACAAATTTTTTATATTCTGTTCAAATAACTGCTTCTAGGCCTATTATAGGATTCACATGAACAAATATTTTGTAATTTCCATCCTTTACAATGTTATCTATATTTTTTATTATTTATGCAACTAATTTCTTTGTATAGTCAATACAACCTAGATAAGAATCATTCTTGTTTGTTTGGTTTTTTTCTCACTGCCATTACCGAAGACACATCAGTAGTGATATCCCTTACTCCATATCCTCCTAGAAAATCAGTTTGAATTTTAGCCAATTCTCTGTCAATACACTATTATAACCACTTTTAAATTATCTGTTCCATATATAAATGTGGTACCTTTACTAGAACACTAAAAATTGAAGGCTTAAGTTTCTTTGCCTTCTCATAAATGCTTTGATAAGGCAAATCCAATTGCTATCACTTCACGAGCAACATCTGGATCTCTAAGAGTCTTTTCTTGGGCATTTAAGATTCTATCTAAGCAAAAACAACAACAACAATGATACAAAGCCAGGTAGCCCTTCATACTACAGGAACAAAGAACAAGTCATTTCCCCATAACTAAGATAAATTAAAGGTACAACCTGTACAAGTTGTTTTACAATTATTTGGGAAACAAATGTATCGAAGAAGAAAGTTCATCTTGAATATTTTTCTGCAGAACATGTTCCCCAAAACTGTCAATTCCTTGGTTAGAAATCAGTCTTAGACAGGCATACAAGAGTATGGCCATGTGGTCAACCATTTAAATCATTAGACAGGTGTACTATAATTGACTCTGATTCATAGTGGCACCAAGCAAAATAGAACAAATCTCTACCCAATCTTGTGCCACCCTCACAATCAGTGCTGTGTTTAAGTCCATCATTGAAGTCATTGTATTAATCCATGTTATTGACCATTTCCTTTTATTTCTTTTTTTTTCTAGTCATCTATGTTTCCAAGCATGTGCTTCTCTAGAGATTGGTCCCTCATGATAAAATACAGGATGAACTTCCACCATCCTGTCTTCTGAAGGAGCATACTAGCTGCACAGTTTCTCAAACAGATTTGTTTGCCCTTTTGCCAATCTATGGTGCATTCAGTATTCTTTGCCATGTGCCAATGCCACAATACTAACTGAAAGGTCAGTGGTTTGAATCCACCATCTATTCCACGACAGAAAGACAGCCAGTCTCCTTACATAAAGATTTACAGCCTTGGAGACCCATTGGAGGATTGCTATCAGCCAGAATCTACTTGATGGCAGTGGAAGAGTTTTAGAAATGATAACATCCAATAAATATTTGCAATTGACTCACATGTGGGTCATTTTCTTAAGGTTCCCTGTTACATCTGTAACCAACAAGGAGACAGAGTGTTTTGTCTAATATCACGAGCTCTTAGATCAAGAGGAAAGTAACACTCCTTGGTATGTGCATTATTAATGATGCAGATACTTGGTCAGCTGTTGCCATTTAATGACTGAGATTCACCATTGCTCAAGTCGACAACTGACATTTTGTCTTAACATGCATCCCTGGCCATTGATAATTAACCTGAAGGTAAAGAACGAGTCATTTTCTTAATACAACAGGCACCTCTTTCAAAGTTGGGGCTCTTCCTGTTTTAATAATCAAAAGGAAAAGACCTTTGATGCTTAATATTTAAACAAAATGTTTAATATTTACACAGTAAAGTTCTTCTTCTGATATTAAACCAGCATTAAAGCAGGGATGGAAATTGGTTTATAATCTCTGACACTAGGCTGGGAGTCTTGTAGTGTAGTAAACAATGTCACTTTTCAGATGGGCACCACCTGCAATGGGTTCAGAAATGTCAACTGTAATTAAACATTTTATTTCAAGGATAATTCATAGGTTATGTACATGAAGAACTGCTTTCCGCCATGAGAAATTTCAAAGTACTAGGCTGTGTAAATAAGAAGCAGGTCTTTTTTTTATTACATGTTTTTTAAAAAGCACATGCAAACTCTCTGGGTTACAGTTAATATTATTCTTAAACATATGCTTCATATTTTGTAAAGATCTTTAAAGTCACTTTCATGAAGCTTGACTAGTAATGATATATCTTGACCGATTACTCCTTCTAGCAATAAGTAAGAATACTGAAGAAAAGAAAGGAAATTATTTACTCCAGGCAAACATGGTAGACAAATGGCCAAGTTAGAAGTGTCGCTCACCAGTCTGTTTCTCCTTTGGGGCAATAGCTGTCTTAGCCTATGGTTTCCCTGAAAATATAATGAAAGTTTGATATTTTAAGAAAAATTTCAAGTGATTTAAAAGTGTGAGGGTCATCTAGCACCTTCAATACTGACTGTCATGTTAATGGGAATTTAAATGGAATTATTCAATTAATAAGTTTATGTACTCCTGAAAAAAAAGGAAACAGTAATTCTCGATTCCTCTATGACAAGAGAAATCAACATACTTTTTCTTAGTAGGAAATTGTGGGGGGAAAGTATGACTACCAAGAGATTTAAAGTACACCTTCCCTGGCATCTCTATCCTCATTCTAAAACAATCTATCTATATATTCTTACCCAAAAATGGAGTTTAAGGAGAAGAGTTTTTTAATTTATAATGCTGTAAAAATGATTATTAAAAAATTCTAATGAAAGCAACTTTTCTTTTTTGTATGTGTGCTTTAATTTTCTCTAATTATTTAAGACAAAAGAAGGGGGAGGAAGATGTGTTGCCTGTATTTCACTAACTCTTTTCACAGTTTTTTTTCACCCCCATATATTTTATTAACACCCTTGGTACCAACAGGAAATCGGGAGACATGCTTCACTGGGAAAGTCTGCACTTATGGACCTCTCCAAATTATTGAGGAACAATGATGTCATTTTGAGGACTAAGGTGCATCTGAATCAGGCCAGGGGTCTATCCAACCACTTACTATGTATCTGAGTGCTGAACAATGGACAGAGGAAGAATTGATGCCTTTGAGATGTGATATTAGAAGATTACTGAACATCCCATGAACTCCAAAAAGAACAAACAGGTATATTTTGCCAGAGTGCTCTTTGGAGGCAAAGACTATAAGGTTTCACCACACAAACTTTGGGTATGTTGCTAGGAGGAGCTATTTCTGATGAGAGACATGATGCTCAGAAAGACAGAGAGTTGGTGAAGCAGAGGAAGATCTTGACCAGATGGATTGACATACTAACTGCAGCAATGGGTTACACAGTATGCCAGGAAGTGTGAGGATGGCACAGGATAGGACAGCGTTCAGATCTGTTGTTCACATGGTTATTATGGGTCATGCTCAACTTGACAGCATGTAAGGACAACAATATTTTATGACATTTAACACACTCTAAAGTGAAAGCTTTATATGTATGTACAAATAATAATACAAAACTGAGAAGAGATAGCCTCCCTAGGGCATATGGAGTCAAGTGTAATGTTAATGTCATTGGGTGACATTAAGAGAAATGACCCGAAACTTGTCCTATCCTGCATCGTCTTCACAATCTCTGGTATGCTTCAGGACAGTGCTACAGTCACTGTGCCAAGTTAACTCATTGAGGTTTCTCCTCTCTTTCTCTGACTATCCATCTCTCCCAATATGGCGTATTTTTCCATCAGGTGTCTTCTGATGCCATTTCCTGAATTATGAGAGGAAAAGATTCACCATTCTTGCTTCTAAAGAGTACTCTGATTGTACTTCCTCCACTGACTTATAAATACGATATAAGTCTTTGTCATCAGGAAATCTATTTATTAATATAAAAGTAACAGATGTAAATTCGTCTGAGTCATTATTCAAAGACGAATGTAACATGAATTTTTATCAAGTGAAATATTATTTTACTTCCTTAATTATTAATATAATTAATAAGATTGCATTGGAGCGTACAGAAGCCAAAGCACAAGGAAGAATTCAAGATACTAAATAGCTGAACAGAAGATTCCAAAAGCTGCTCGGAATGACAAAGCAAAATACTACAATGAAATGTGCGAGGAGCTAGAGTCAGAAAATCAAAAGGGCCGAACTCGCTCAGCATTTCTTA
>NW_006399974.1:1986852-1991438 GCF_000299155.1 Elephantulus edwardii | reverse complement strand
AATTTATAGATTCATAAATTACTGCCAGTACTCTTCCTTGAATTTCATTTGACTGCATAATTGGTTAATGCTCCTGCCCTCTTTTGCCTTTTTAAAATGGGTTTATCCATTTGAAAATTCAGTAGATTTCAAGCAATTGTTTCACTCTTTCTTCATATTTACTCATTCTGGAATTCTATTGACTGTGCAGGGATAATTCAGTAACACAAAAGTAATTGCTGTGAATTATTCACACCCTGATTCTCAGAATCTCCACAGAACTTTCAGTAACTCTCCTGAGGAGAAAAATTATAGGGTTGGAGTCTATCTCTCCAAACAAACTAATATTTCTTTATATTTGCCAGGAGGGTGTCTACCAGGAACTATGAACCAGTTATGAATTCTTTTGGGAGAGGAATATTACCAAAGTAAGAAAGAATTTCTTTTCAAAGATAAAAGTTTTCGGATTTTGTGATTATGTGTTATCCAGTAGTAAAGATAATTTAGTGTCTGATAATAGCATAATGGGCATAAGCATATATGACTCATTATCAATTTTTAGTAAGATGCTGATTGAGAAAATACTAAAATATCACACTGGGTTTTTACAAAAGAGTTTGAAACTTGTAAGTTCAGTGAAAATAATGTACCTTTTAAAAAGTGTTATATGCTGTCAAGTCAAAACCAACCCATAGCTGATCCTCCATCAGGTCTTCAGAGGCTATAAATTGCAAAGGAGGAGATTGCCAACCTGTCTCCCTAAAGCAGCTAGAGGATTCCAACAACTTCTTTGAGGTTTCAATGCAATTTCTTACCACCAGGCCAGATTCATAATATAGAGCATCTTATCTTAATTTCTTTCCAATATATTTGCCAGTCTAGTTGCATCACAGTCTGTTTCCTTTTAGAGGACTCTCCATAATGATTTAATTATTTCGAGTTTCATGGAAAGTTGTCAAATTTAAAATCAAGTCTAAAGCTTTAGTTTGCTTGGTTCCACAGTCAACACTCTTAGCACCAGTAGCCAGGAAATTAAAAGATGTACTGCGATGGGAAAGTACTCCAAAGTACTGAAGAGCAATGGTGTCTCTCCGGAGACTAACGTGCATCTGATACAGGCCATGGCCTTCACAATCACTTGTTATGCACCAGAGAGTTGGACAATGACTAGGGAGGATAGAAAGAGAATTGATGCCTTCGAGCTGTGGTACTGGAGAAGAGTATTGAGGGTACGGTACCATGGACTGCTAGGAAACAAGCAGATCCATCCTGGAAAAGGTTTAAGTGGGTGGCTCCTTGGAGGCAAGGATTCTGAGGCTTCGTCTAACATACTTTGGATGTGTTGTAAGGAGGGACCGGTCCTTGGAAAGGGACACCATGCTTGGGAGGGTGGAGGGACAGAGCAGGAGGGGAAGGTCCTCTATGAGGCAGATTGATTCAGTGACTGGAGTAATCGGAATGGGTTTATTAGAGACAGTGCAATTGGCACAGGACAGAGCAGGGTTTAGGGCTGTTGTACATAGGGTCACTATGAGTCGCAAGTGACTCGATGGCACACAACAACAACTAGAATTATGCAACTCTTTTGTCCTTTCTCATCTCAGAAGTGTCACTGGACCCTCCTTCCAAATGATACTTACTATTAAAATAGATAAAAAAATTGAGACCCCTACCCGACCCTTCTTTGTAGGGAAACAATTTTGAGTACTAAATGCTGCTTTTGAGTCTGTCTTCAATCTGGCTTTGGAAATAATTGATAAATTTATCTCTGTCTTAGACTCTTCTGTCACAGTGCTGTCAAGAAGCATATGTCTATGTGGACAATCCTGGTTATTTCTACAAGATTTATGAAATGTTTCTTTGTTTCAAGATTGATACTCATGTCCTTATTCAGTATATCAAGGGCATATGATAATGATAGAGATCAATGTTATTTTAACACTGCACAAAGGCCATGTTGTCAAGGCCATCACTTTATTAGACAACAGGACTATTGATTACTAACTAGAGAGTAGCTAAAATCAAAATACCCATGCAATCTTCCCATGCCAAAAAATCATCAGTGGGTTAGCAAATGACCTATTTTGTCACATGCTAAGAAGTTTTCTAGAAACCAAAGGGTTATGAGGATTTATTTCAAAATGAACAATTTTGTCATTGTATTCCCTGACCTTTCTTCCTAAAGTTAGACTGATGTGAGAGTTGAGACTTCACTTAACTTCCAAAGGTTTATTGAAAGTTGAAGGGAAGGAGATGATAAAACTGTTAAGGTTTGTGGAGAAGTGGATGGGTGAGGGAGGTAACAGGTGTGAAAGGAAAGGTCTAAGACCTATTTATGCTTTAAATAACTTCCTTGTTTTTGCCTGTTTTGTTTTTCACCCTAATAGGAGATTCTCCGAAATACTATAGAGCTAAATGAAATCACAGTTTCCTTTCTATATCAAGAACTATATTATTGTTTAGCTAGGTCCTATAGCTTTTTACATGCAAATTTATCAGACACCATTCTTTTAGCCCTGAGCTATGTGCTATCAAATGTGTACACTGTCTATGCAGGTGTTGAATAGTCCTCTCTATCGTGGAGTCAGATTTGAGCTCGAAGGCAATTTTCCCATCATGTCTACTTTAATTTGATCATGATCCCTAATCAGCATAATTTCCCCCTTGTCCAGCCCTTTATATGCACACACTCAGAAAATAAGGAAGTGGGTTAAAAAGAGGGCATTGAGAAAAAAGAAAAAAAAAGAAGAAGAAGAAGAGGTAGAAATAAAATTAAAAAACAACAAAACAAAACAACAAAAACAGCCTGAACAAAAAACTGAGTGGAACATTTCCTAACAGTGCTCTAAAAACTGATGGTAAGTAAAGCAAATGGCATGAGACATGTGGAAAACTGATTAGTAAGGACCAAAGCAGACATTTATTGCCCAGAGGTAGAAAGTCCACTAATCTTCCTGTTAAGTCTCTGTTTTCATTTCCTTCTCAACTAACCTTACTCTGGACCAAATTTATCACTTGTCTAAGACCTCCAACTGCTACTGAAATCTAAGAAGTCGAGGGAAAGAGTGAATGGATTCTCCTGTGAATTTATTTCCCCCAGTCTTCCTTGCATTCTCAAAGAATCATCTGGAAGTCATAGCCTTTCACAGTGACCTCTCCTGACTTTCCCTGCATTTTTTATTTCTTAGAAGCAGCTTTACAAATTCTACATCAGGGCTCTAAAACCATTGAAGGGGAATAGACTGATTCAGAGATAATTTCAGCATACAGAGAAGAAAATCCATGACTAACAAAAATGCAAGGATGTGATGGGGAATGTCTATTTCATGAGATTAAATCCCTAACTATATAATATTGATAGTGCCAGGCTAATAAAGCAAGATACTTTTGTGTAAAGGGTGAGGGAAAGAACCTCAAAATACAAACATTTAAAAAGATCATCAAAGTTACAACAGTTGACACAACAACATAAATAAAATAGAATTGGTTTATACCCCTAGTATCTTATGAGTCTGTACTACTATATATAATTGAATAAATAAGATACAAGGAAGAAGAGAAACTATTCATTAAAGAATAATTCCGCGAGGTTTACTTAGGCGCTTCAATTTTCTGAAGATAGAACTTGATCATTTAACCTACTTCCAGCTCTTTCCATCTCTACTTTTGAGCATTGACTAGATTTAGACACTTGTTTTCAGGAAAACAGAGTGAAGAAAGTATGCAAAGAGTAGGAAGAGCAGCTTTATAAGCTTGCTTGTTGCAATTGAGGAGGACCTCAAGTGTTTACTGCAGAAGGTCAAGGACTGTATTCTTCAATGTGGATTGAAATTAAACATGAAGAAGAGAAAGGTTTTCACCAATAGGCCAACTGGCAGCATCATGATTGATGGAGAGAGATTGGGGTTTTTTACAATTTTGGGGGGGGGTTTACAATTTTAGCGTGCTCAGCTCCACAATCAACATTCTTGCCACCAGCAGTCAGGAAATCAAAAGAGGAATTGCATTGGGAAAGTCTGTTGTCAGGTACCTGTCAAGAGTGCTGATGAGCAATGATATCAGTCTAGAGATAAAAGTGTGCCTGCTCCAGATCATGGCCTTTGTAATTACTTGCTGTACATCAGAGATCTGGCCAATGACTAAGGATGACAGTAGAAAATTTGATGCCTTTGAGTTGTGGTGCTGGAATAGTTATTGAAGGTAACATGGATGGTCAGGAGAACAGATAGGCCTATCTTGGAGAGGATGAAACCAAGTTTCTCTTTCAAAGCAAGGGTTTTGAAGCTCTACTTCACATATAATGTGCATGTGATCAGGAGGAACCAGTCTTTGGAAAAGGACAACATGTTTGGAAGGGTGGAAGGACAGTATAGGAGAGGAAGACCCCAGATGAGATGGATTACTATAAGTGGGGCAATGCAGTTAGAAATGTTGAAGTCAGTGAGAATGGGTCAGGATAAAGGCAGGTCTCAGAGTTGTTGTACATATGGTCGTTGATTCACAGGTGGCTTGATGGCAAACACCAACAACAGCATAAGATTTGATGAGAAGAGCACTTCATCTCTATGGGATCCTTCTTTCTCTCTCTCTCTCTCTCTCTCTCTCTC
>NW_006399974.1:1983365-1986752 GCF_000299155.1 Elephantulus edwardii | reverse complement strand
CCCCCCCGCCCCTCCCCTGAAGCTATATAGATCTATCTTGCTTCAACCAATGAACATTTGTTGAATATCTCTTAAGCGACTTAGATAGCAAGAGTTTTCCTTTCCCCTCTTAACCTGATAGGATCTCAGTTTGGGACTGTATCTCCCAAACTTATCTCCTCCCTGCAAAATAATTTGGTAATGGCAAAGACATCTTCTAGAGTGACAAAAATCTTTCACATGAAAAAGGCCTTTTTCTAGAATGGCAGTCTTCAAACGTGGAGTAGGGTGGAGTTTGATCTTTTTTTGCAAAGGAAGGAGTCAAAAGGTGTGGTCCTCTCATGAAAGTGTAATTAAAGATCCCCGCCCCTCTCCCCACAGCTGTTTCCTTTGTCTATGAAAATAAAAAAGCCTGAGAAAGAAAAATCCTAAAACAGCACACCTGATCAAATAAAAATTCATTTAAAACAAATACAATATTAAAAGCTATTTTTTTAAAAACTGCAAAATTAATTGATTAACTTTTCCCTCTACAAATATATTATTAAAACTTTTACACTGCACAAACTCTCCAAATAAAATTAATGGTTCTGTTTTGGAAATTAATTTAGATATTAAAAAATTATATTTTCCACCAAGATCTCAGATACTCAGATTAAATATTAACTAAAAGCTGTCTTCTGCTTAAATAGAATTTAGCCTTTGAAGTGTTTTTATTAATCTCTTCTGATGTAGGTGCTTGAAATTCTATGAAAGTGCTGCTGCTCCCCGTTCTGTGCATCACTTACTGTAATTTATTTTCAGAACATAATTCTATTTATAAATGAAAATCCTATTAAAAGAAGACAAGAAAAATTAGTCCTAGACTTTGCATTGGTAGAGTAGAAACAAAATGAGCGGCCTAACCTGAAGTGACATTTACAAATTACCTGTTAATTTAAACCGGGTTGAGGGATGACAGAGTTTAGTCAGACTGACAGGAGGTACCCGAGGAATGACAGTCGGGTCTGGAGTGGTCATAAAGCTCCTACTGCTGACACATTCATCTGTGTTCCTCTCTTGCCCCACCACCTCCCCAAAAGCTTCCTGCCTAGTAAATAATAAATTTGTAAAAATATTTACATTTTTGGCAGACTAGTGAGTAAAGGTTTTACACAGCCGGAGGCACTCCTCTTTTGTTGAAGGAGAGGAAATCATTTATTAAAATGGCTCTGTCTTCAGTCATGTGAATGAGTACACCTTCCCCCAGTCTCCCAAATATTTAGGCCTAAATATCACCTGTTTTCTTTGTGGGTGTCTTTGACTGGGCCTGAACACCCCATAAGAATACAAACAAACAAATGGACCCATCATTACTCCATAGGTGTCTGCTTCACCTTACCCTTACTTTGCCTCCTCACTCTCTATCCCAGTGTTTCTAAGAACTTATCAGAAAGGACTAGTGCTCCTTTCCTTACTGAAGTTTTAAAATGTAACATCCAAAATTATTTGGAAATAAATTTATGGAATGATATTTTAAGGGGAAAGATTAAGAAGTTAAAAGAATTGCTTTATACATTGATTAACACAAAAGTAAAACTAGTGTATACAGATATTATACCTATATAAATAGATTTTCTCTATAATTGTAGCTGGTTGTTGTCAAGTTGGTGTCAACTCTTAGTGACCTTATGATTTTAGATGGTAGCAATTAAAATGTATGTTTACAAACTTTTATTCTACTTCCAATTAATAAGGAGCTATTTTTGTGTCTGGTGGGCATATTCTCAAAATCATTATGTGTATGTGTGTATGTATATAGTAAGTACATATGTATGTTGTTCTTGTTATGTGCCATAGAGTAGCCTGCAATTCATAGTGACCCTATGTACAATAGCTCTAAATCCTGTCCTATCCTGAGCCAACCTCATACACACACACACACACACACACACACACACACACAATAAGTATTATATATACATAATCATGTGTACACAGAAACACACACTCATAGTGGTACTGAGAACATGTCCACCAGACAGGAAAATATAGCTCTTTATTAATTAGAAGTATAAAACAAGGAGACACTACATGGTACAAAATCAGGAAAGAAGTGCATCAGGTATGTGTACTGTCTCCATACCTTTTCAATCCGTATGTGGAACAGATCATTCGGGAGGCTGGATTTTATGAGGAGAAATGTGGCATCAGGATTGGAGGAAAACTCATTAACAACCTGCAAAATGCAGATGACACACTTTGCTTGCTGAAACTGAGGAGGAACTGAAGCATTTGCTGAAGAAAGTCAAGAACTGCAGTCTTCAATATGGACTGAAGCTCAACATCAAGAAGACAAAGATTCTCAGCACTGGGCCAATTGGAGCACACTGATGGGCTGAGAAGAGATTGAGGTTGTTAACCGCTTGCTCAACTCCACATTAACACTTTTGGCACCAGCAGTCAGTAAATTAAAAGACAAATTATACTGGGGAAGCCTGCTGTCAGAGCCTTCTTTCTCCAAAGTGCTGAGGAGGAATGCTGTCAGTCTAGACACTAAGGTGTGCCTGATCTAGGCCATGGTTTTCTTAATTACTTGCTATGCATCAGAGAGATGAAAAATTACTAACAATTACAGAAGAAAAATCTATGTCTTTGAGTTGTAGTGCCAAAAAAGAGTCTTGAACATACCATGGACTGCCAAGAGAACAAATAGGTCTGTTTTGAAGAGGATGAAACTAAGTTTCTTCTTTGAGGCAAGAAGTTTGAAGCTCTTCTTCACATTCTTTGGTAATGTGGCCAGGAGGAAAAAGTCTTTGGAGAAGAACATCATGCTTGAAAGGGTGCTGGGGCAGCGCAAAAGAGGAAGACTCTGGATTAAATGGATTGACACAGTAACTGGAGTAATAGGGATAGGTGTGTTAGGGTTAGTGAAGCAGCTCAGGTTATTGCATGGTTTACAGCTATTTTACATAGAGTCACTATGAGTTGTAGGTAACTCCATGACATATAACAATAACAATATTATATATACATATGTATACATACATATATTACATCTAAAAATTACCAAAAAAATGACTGGAACATTACATTGACAGAAATAGAAGCTGAGTTTATAAGAGGTCATGGCATTAGGAGCATCATTGCCAATGTCATATGCATCTTGGCTGAAAGAAGAGAGTACCAGTCTATCTGTATTTTATTAACACACTGCAGCACACTTTTAATTGATGACCATGCCAACACTCTTGGCACCAGCAGCCAGGAAATCAAAAAACGTATTGCGATGGGAAAGTCTGCTGTTAGGGACGTCTCTAAAGTACTCAAGCAACGGTGTCTCTCTGGAGACTAAGGTGCGCCTGATACAGGCCATGGTTTTTGCAATCACTTGTTATGCATCAGAGAGTTGGACAATGACTAGGGAGG
>NW_006399974.1:1982050-1982553 GCF_000299155.1 Elephantulus edwardii | reverse complement strand
AAGGAGAAAAGATTGAAATTGTCAAGGATTTCCTTTTACTTGGATCCACAGTAACATCCATGGTAGCAGAAGTCAAGAAGTCAGAAGATGTGTAAAATTAGGCAAATCTACTGGCAAGGACTTCAAATTTCTGAAGAGCTATGATGCCAGTTTAAAGGCTAAGGTGCACCTGACCCTGAAGTGTCATAAGCATGTGAAAGTTGGACAGTGAATAAGAAAGACTAGAGAACTAATGCTTTAAACTGTGGTGTTGGTGAAGAAGAGTATTGAATATACCATGGACCGCCACACAAATCTTTTTTGGAAGAAGTGCAACGAGGGTGATCCTGGTTAGAGGCAAGGATGGTGAGTCTTCACCTTGAATTCTTTGGGCAAGTTGTGAGAAAGTTCTAGTCCTTAGAAAATGATATCATGTGCAATCACTCTGGAAGGCAGTATGGTGCTTTCTCAAAAAAATGGGAAGAGCAATACCATTTGACTCAGCAATTTCACTACTGGGAATA
>NW_006399974.1:1980132-1981950 GCF_000299155.1 Elephantulus edwardii | reverse complement strand
TTTTTTTTTTTAATTATTTTGTGTGCGTGTACCGTCAAATCAGATCTGACTGGTACAGGAGGATATTGCGCCTCCGTCTCCGGCAGAGCATCTGGTGGATTCAAACCGTGTTTCTCTGGGATTGCAGTGCAGCTTCTTGCCACTAGGCCACCAGAGCTCCCCCCCAACTTGCTTTTAAATGTACCAATCAGATAGTTTTCCTCGCTTACCCCCGCGTGCCAAATTATTACCAATCAGAACTGCCTACCTCAGTGTATATTCAAATACACCAATCAGCAACCCTCCCTGTGTGTTAGCCCATGTTTGCGCGGGTTATTGCCTTTATAAGCTGTATGTACCCTTAGCTCGGAGCTCAACTCCTCTGCCTCTGCGTAGGTCAAGAGTTGTGCCCCAGCGCGCTGGATGGAATAAAACCTCATGTTGTTTACATCAAGGACGGTCTCTCGTGAGTGATTGGTGCTGGCGTCCGATCTCATTGGGGTCCGGCTCTGCGGATCCAACAATAACAACAACAACAACCATCATTTGTGGCAATGTGTTTAACTATGTGATGACATTTGAACAAATTGTGGCTAATGTTGAGAAGAATAAAAATCCCAGAACATTTGATTGTGCTCATGTGAAACTTAGACCAGGAAGCAGTCATCAGAACAGAAATCAGGAAAGAAGTGTGTTAGGGATGCATCCTGTCTCCATACCTTTTCAATCTATATATGGAATATATCATTTGGGAGTCTGGGCTTTATGAGGAGGAATGCAGCATCAGTATCAGAGAAGACTCAGCAATAACCTGCGTTATGCAGATGAGATAACTTTGTTCGCCAAAACTTAGGAGGGCCTAAAGCATTTGTTACAGAAGATCAAGAATTTCACTTTTTAAAATAGATTTAAGCTAAATATCTAGAAAACAAAGATTCTCACCACTGGGCCAATTGGCAGCATCATGATAGATGGAGAAGATATTGAGATTGTTAATAATCTCAGTTTGTTTCATTCCTCAGTCAGCACCTTTGGCACCAGCAGTCAGGAAAGCAAAAGACGAATTGCATCAGGGACCTCTCCAGTGTGCTAAAGAGCAACGATGTCAATCTAGATACTAAGGTGTGCCTGACTGAGGCCATGGCTCACAATTAGTTGCTATGCATCAGAGAGATAGACAATGACTAAGGATGACAGAAGACAAATTTATGCCTTTGAATTGTGGTGTTAGAGACGGAGATTGAACACACCATGCACTGCCAAGGACACAAACAGATCTGACCTGGAGAATGTGAAACCAGGTTTGTTCCTTGGAGGCAAGGATTTTGAAACTCTGTCTCACATAATTTGGACATATTGCCAAGAGGGACCAGTCCTTAAAGAAAGATATTATACTTAGAAAAATGGAGGATCAGTGCAGAAGAGGAAGACCCTGGATGAGATGGATTGACTGTGATAAGGTAAAGGGGATAGGTGTGTTGGAGATAGTGAGATTTGCTCAGGATAGGGTAAGGTTCAGAGCTATTGTTCATAGAATCTCTATGAGTCATAGTCAATTTGATAGCACATTATAACACAAACAAACTATATATTTATATATACACATTGTGTATGTTTGTCTATATATACACACCCGCTTCTGACTGACTGACTGACTGACAGGATCCTTCTGCAGGTTTCTGGAGTATGTAAATTCTAACAAGAGTCAACTGCTTTATTTTTATTCTAAAGAGCTTTAGATGGGTTCAAACCATCAACTTTTTGGTTGTTGTTGTTGTTGTTGTTATGTGCCATCGAGACGTTTGCGACTCATAGCGACCCTATGCACAATAGCCCTAA
>NW_006399974.1:1968606-1973427 GCF_000299155.1 Elephantulus edwardii | reverse complement strand
AAAATGAGTGATCCTGGAGGACATTAAGCTGAGTGAAATGTCTTGGTCACAAAAGGACAAATACTGCATAAAACCACTGTTATAAAGTAGGGCTGACATGGGAATTGGGCAAAACTAAGAAAAAGGGGGCTAAGTAATGATTAAATAATGCTAAATAATGCATTTAAATAGATGACGGAAAGAACTGTCTAAAATAAATATATTATTAGGTATCATTTGCATAACAATAGTCCCTAATAAGCAGTGCATAGCGAAGTGGACTGGGGGGGGGTGGCAAGAGGGAGAAAATTGTGCAACAATGAAAGAATCTCTCTCTCTCCCCGCCACAGGCTTTTTTTCGTTCTTTCTTTTTTTTTGAGAAAGAATCTTTTCTTTTTAAAGTATCAAATGTACTTCAATTGATCTACAAATAAACTGCAGAGCACAAAAAAAATTGTCTTAGTTATTAAAGCAAAGATATTAAATTGTCACATATTAGAAAAGAAAGGAGACATGGCATCTATTTGTAATGTCATGTCATGTAAAATATGAAGAATGTCCAGTATAATAAGTAATAATAATTATTTATGTATGGACAATCTCCTTCCATGTGATTTACTGTCTCCAAAAACCTTCTGGAGAATCAGCTCTGGATTATTTCTAACTCGGTGGTACACAATAGCAACAATTATTAATGTTTGCAAATATATTATTATTAATTATTAATATTTGAAAATATATGACAGTAATAAAAGAGGTTAAAATTAGGGGAGTGTACTTAGAAACTTAATTTGTAACTTAATCCCTTTTAGGATTAAGGTGTCCCTGATCCAAACCATGGCATTTTTAAACTCCCACTATACGTGTGAAAACTAGAAATAATTAAGGAAGAATAAAGAAGAATTGATATATTTAAATCAAGATGTTAGATAAGATTACTAAATATATAATTAACTGTCAGAAGAATGGAAAACTTGTCTTGGAAAAGGTATTAGAATGCTCCTTCAGTTAGTCAGCAACTCAAGTAACTTGTTGGATAATGATGTAATGAGAAATTAGTCTCTGGAGAAGGACTTTACTCTGGTTAGAGATTTTTACAGAGCACAGTTCATGGGGACCAATGATTTATTCATTGCAAAACTCTTATAAAAGGTTTTAAAAAAGACCACCTAAACACTACAATCCACAAACAATGACTATACACATGGACCTCACTGATAGAACACACAGGAATAGGATTTATTATATGTGTAGAAAGAATCATTGGAGAAACTCATTATCAGCTGTGAAAACTAGACTACGTGCTGACTGTGGAAAGACCATCACTCCTCATATGTGAGTTCAAATAGAAGCTAAAGAAATTTAAATCAAATAAAAAAGAACCAAAATTTGATCTTGAGTCAATTCCACCTGAATTTAAAACCATCTCAAGAAAAGGTTTGAAGTATTGAACACTAATGAACAAAAACTAGATGAGCTGTGGGAAGATTTCAAGAATATCATCCACGAATAATGCAAAATATTGTTACAGAGACAGAAGAGGATAAAAAAGACTGAAATGAATGTCAGAAGAGACTTTGAATATTGCACTAGAGCACTGAGACCCACAGCAAAGGAAAGAAATTAGGGCACTAAGGAGTTGAACAGAAGATTTCAAAGGACAGTTTAGGATGACAAAGTAAGGTATTATAACAAAATGTGCAAAGAGCTAGAGTTGAAAAATCAAAAGAGACAAATTCATTCAACATTCCTTAAGTCAAAGGAACTTAAATATAAATTTAAGTCTCACAATACTTAAAGATGATATGGACAGAATACTGGGTGATCCAGGAAACATCAAAAAAAGATGGAAGGAGTAAGCAGAGTCAC
This sequence comes from Elephantulus edwardii, assembly GCF_000299155.1. Classification (NCBI taxonomy): domain Eukaryota; kingdom Metazoa; phylum Chordata; class Mammalia; order Macroscelidea; family Macroscelididae; genus Elephantulus; species Elephantulus edwardii. The sequence continues at coordinate 1,971,579 of NW_006399974.1, read as the reverse complement.
TGCACCAAAAAGAATTGGCTCACACAGAAGAATTTCATGAAACAACAAATGATCAAGAGGTAATTGTGATAACGTAGTAAGTTCAAGCTGCTCTGAAGGAATTAGCAACAAACAAGGCCTCAGGAATTGGTGGAATACCAATTGATACATTTCAAGAAAAAAATTGAACCCTGGGTGTGCTTACCAGTTTGTGCCAAGAAACCTGAAGCACAGCTCACTGGCCAACTGACTGGAAGAGATCCATATTTATTCCCATTCCAAAAATAATTGATCCAACAGAGTGTATAAATTACTGAATAATATCATTAATATCACATGGAAGCAATATACTATTGAAGATTATTAAAAATAAATGACTGGAACAATATATCAACAGAGAACTGCCAGAAATCCAATCTGGGTTTAGAAGTGGCCATTGGTGAGGGGAATTTTTGCCAATGTCAGGTGTACCTTGGCACAAAACAAAGATACCTGTAGAATTTCTGGTTTTGTTTTTTAGTATGCAAAGGCATTCGACTGTGTCGATCACAGCAAATTTTTAATAACATTAGGGAGAACGGGAATCCTAGAACACTTGATTGTGCTCATTTGAAACCTATACTTTGACCAGGAAGCAGTCATTAAGATAGAGCAGGAAACATTGCATGGTTCAAAATCATTAAAGCAGTGAGTATGTCAAGGATGTGTCCTTTATCTACATCTTTTCAATATATACACAGAACAGATCATTTAGGAGGCTGGACTTTATGAGGAGTAATGTGGCATCAGGATTAGAGGACAACTCATCAACAGCTTGCATTATGGAGATGACATAACCTTGCTTGCCAAAACTGAGGAATACCTGAAGCATTTGCTGCACAAGTCAAGGACTGTAGTCTTCAATATAGATTGAAAATCAACATCAAGAAAATGAAGATTCTCAGCACTGAGCCAATTGGCAGCACCATGATAAATGGAGAAGAGATTGAGGTGGTTAACAATTTTAGCTTGCTTGGACCTATAATCATCACATTTGGCACCAGCAGAAAGGAAAACAAAAGATAAGTTGCATTGGGAAAACTTTAGAGTGCTAAAGAGCAATGACGGTGGTCTAGAAACTAAGGCGTACCTGATCCAGGCTATATTCTTAGCAATTATTTGTTTTGCGTCAGAGAGATAGACAGTGTCTAAAGAGGAAAGGATTTTAGAAGAAGAATGGAAGTATTTAAGTTTTGGTGCCACAGAAGAGTATTGAACTTACCATAGACTGCCAAAAGAACAAGCAGGTCTGTCTTGCAGACCATGAAACCAGGTTGCTCCTTGGAGGTAAAGATTTTTAAGCTCTACTTCACATGCTTTGCTTTGGACATGTTGTGAGGAGGGATCAGTCCTTGGAGAAGAGTGGAGGGTCATTGCAAGAGGGGTAGATACTGAATGAGATGGATTGATAGAGTGACTGTGGTAATGAGGACAGGTGTGCTGGAGAGTGATATTGACTCAGGATAAGGAAGGATTCAAAGCTACAGTACATAGGGTAACTATCAGTCATAGTTGATTGGAAGATACATTATAATCTACCTACATCAAAGTAGAGAGTCAATGAAAAAAGAGAGCTCAGAAAAATGTATTGACACAATGGTTACAGCAATGGGCTCAAACATAGCAAAAATAGAGAGATGAGAAAGGACTGGGAAATATTTTGTTGTGTTGTATCCATATACAAATTGTCATGAGTTGAAATCAACAACAGAGAAGTGGTTGAAGTCCCTGAATAATGCAATCAACCAAGCTCTTGACAGATTATGGAAAGGTTAGCAGTACAAATTGACCAAGAGACACCTTAGATGAAGGACCTGGTAATGTTTTTTCTGAAAATGACAACCTTGAAAATCCTGTAGAGGATGGTTCTACTGTCTTCCATTCAGTAGAACATGAGGAGAGTTATCATGAGTTGAAAGCAATTCAATGGCAGTAGATTCATTTGGTTTAAGTGGACCATATGGGAACTTTCAATATTATCTTTTCCATGTTCCTATAGCTGCAAATTTTCCAAAATGAAATTAATTTTAATTTCCAAAAATATTTCCATGAATGACATCTTAAGAATTTTTAAACATGTAATAACAAAGATATTAATGTGCAAGATAGTTTTCATCAAAAAAATTAATGAAGAAAATAATATCTTGCTTATGCAAAACATTATAGAGAGATAGGAGTCCCAGGGGAGGGCAAAAATGGTTAAGGCCTCAATTGCTACCGAAAATGTTGGTGATTCGGGAAGAACCAGGAGTAATGTGCTATGGAAAAGTGCTTGCTCCCAGTAGAAACAGGTGACCAACCATGAGGACCTGCCCATTCCAATGGTGAGCCTCTTAAAAAATGTATCTTGCGTGGAAAACGTGTAGATTATAAGAATGTACAGCTTTTGTCCCAGTTTATTTCTCCATTGACTGGATGTATATATGGAAGGCACATAACAGGTCTTTGTGGGAAGAAACAAAAAGAAATCATAAAAGCAATTAAGAGGGCTCAAAAATTGGGATTTATGTCAGTTACATACAAGGATCCTGCATATCTCAAAGACGCAAAAGTTTGTAATATCAGATATCAGGAATAAATTATGTAAGACCAAAAAAAAAACCAAAAAAAACCCCAAACAACAAAACACACCAAACAACAAAAAGTTGGTGATTCAAGTCCACTAGAAGTGTCTCAGAGTATACATGTGGTTATCTGCTTCCAAAAGGTCATAACCTGAAAATCCAATGATCCAATGGAGCAGAGCAATTCTACTCTGTACATATTCTCACAGTATAAGAGAAATTCTTTTATACATTAATGTATCTGTTATTTTAAAAGGTCCATGACATGAGAGGCACTTTGCTATGAACTGAAAATTCAATCATAGACACAATGAGTATGTATTGTCTCCAGCAAACACTTTTCGTGTTCTAAAACTTGTAGCTCCTTCATGTGCCTGTTTGCCATTCGAAT